>NW_024349519.1:4641047-4801029 GCF_902729225.1 Pteropus medius | reverse complement strand
CTGAGACCTTACACCGGAAGCAAACAGCAACATGGGAGTAGTCTTATGGGGAGGCCCACATGGTGAGGAACTGTCCCCAGACAATAGCCAGCAAAGACCTGAGGCCATGTGAGTGAGTTTGCAAGCACATCCTCCCTAGATCAAGCCTTGAGAAGACTGTAGCCTTGGCTGATATGGTGATTGTCACCTCTGAGAGACACTGAGCTAGAGGACTCAGTTGTATTGTGCTCAGATTCCTGACCCCCAGAAATGAAGAGATAATAAATGTTTGCTGTTTTAAACTGCTATATATAGGGGTAATTTGTTCTCCAGCAATAGATAACATACACTGTGTTTAAAATAATGGGTTCTATGTGATAAAAATGTTTAAGAAAAATTCATACACATATGTACATATATATCCATACACATACATCCAAAGAGGCCACAAAGCCACATGTATGCTGGGTAGGAGTTTTTCCTATGCTCTCCTCCATTCTTTGCACTACTTTTATTTTCTACTCTGTTTTTCTGGATGTCTTCTTCCATGTTGATGGTGGGGAGACTTTAAAGCAGTTGCAAAGAAAATTAGCAGATAATCAATAGATAATCTCAGGCATAGAGACTGTATATTGCATTAAAAGTAGATATTTGGAAGAAGCACTACTGATCTTTCTTACTGAACAAAGAAAGAAAATTTTCCTGTGAGTGCTCATAAAGAGGACCCTCTAATATACAGAAAACATCTTAAATGACATTCTTAATAATTTCTTTACAATAATCGAACAATGAATTTTAGTGAGCTATTTCTTTTTCAGTCCATCAATTTGATCTGTATTCCAAGACTTAAGAACTAACTTAATTGTAGATATGATACCGAAGTAGAACTTATTAGTTTCCAAGGAGAACAGTTTGCATACTGGGCTTTTCCAACAATATTAAGCATAATGGCAAAGGTGTTTGTCCAATTTCTTCTGCAGGCAGATGGTTTTCTTTTAGGAATGGTTTCCAGTTCTGCTGTGATCAAGGAAAAGTAGTTGGCAGGTAGCATCTTAATGTTTTTCTAATTGTATAATTCTTTGATTTTTTTGGGTCTAAAACCTATTGTTTTTTAGTATTTGTTACAAAAAAAAAAAGGGTAAATATTCAGCTTGAAAAACTCAGTCTTGAAGGAAGACTAAGTCCAGGTGATGTCTCATATTATTCTGACTAGAGGGGTAGCTGAAACTCCGCAGGATTTTCCTATTTCTCTCTTTAATGCGGTACAGATTCTTAGAGTCATCAGATTATAGATGCCATATACCACTTTAATTTAGGAATAATGGTGTAGTGCTCTTTCAGTTAGGCATGAAAAAGTACCTGTATTTAAAACTATTTCCAGACTTGGCAGTTTTTACTGCAGCCTGCATATGGGCAAATAATTCTTACTAAAATCACTTAACACTTCCTCATGAGCTTTGTGTGACACAGATTTATATGTATATCCTTTTAGTAGGAAATGAGTTTGAATTTTTCTTCAGGAAGTAAGAATTATATTACAAGCAGAAATATAAAAAAGACATGATAAAACTCTTTCACCTAGTAATGTCATAGCATCCCTAATCAAAGAAAGCACAACAGAGACATAAGAATATACTTTAATTTTGTAGCATGAAGCAGTTTCCTATAATAAGCAAAATACTCATTGTGTCAGATGTTTTAGTGTGCAGTGCAGATTTATCATCCTTTTAAAAATTTAAAATCACACCCCCGCCCTCATATGAAAACCTTGGAGGCTTCTGGCATTTACTTTGTGCTTCTTCCATTGTGTCATCAAGCAACTTGCTAATTATTCTCTCCCACTCACTAAGAGGCTTTAGCACCTGTCTCAGTCTTGGTCTTTGCAGCAAATCTTGCTGTTATCTTGGGTGTGTTCAAAAGCTACATGGTCACCTATCCTATCCTTGTCAGGCCTTCCAATAAATACTTCTCAGTCTTTGTTTTACTTGAACTCTCGCTCCTGCACTTGGCACTTATCACCGTTCCCCGCTTCTCGAAATGCTCTATTTCTTTGGTTTCTATTTCCATACATTCTTCCTTTCATTCTCTTCTCTCAAGGTATTGCTCTTTAATTTTCTTTTGGCACTTGTCGTTGAGGGTTCTAATCTGATTTTCTTACCTTCTCTAGTCTCCTTGTATGAGACCCACCTTCCTGGCTTGATTGACTGCTTTAAATGGTGATTTGAAAACATTTATGACTATCTCCAATGTTTTTTTTCTGAGCTGCATATCATAGTAAATACTGTAAATATTCATTTGAATATCTTAATGATATTTGACCTCAATACATCTAAATTTGCACTCATCTCAGCTCCCGCCCTCCAGTTCCGCTAGCCTCCTCTTGTTCCATATTGGCAAATGGCACTATTTCCTTAACCAGTTGCTAACGCTGGACACTTAGGTATTGTTCATTCTTTCTTGCCCTCCCTTACTTATCTCATTTATGCAGTAAACCACAAAGGCTCATTGATCCTACCTGCTAAATATCTTGCAAGTCCATCTACTTAAGTCTATCCTCACTGCTACCCCGCTCTTATTTCTTCCTTGGGTTGCTGAAACAGCTGCCCCTTCCTATTCATTCTCCATGTAGTGGTGATTCCTCTAAAACACAGATATCCCTTCTTATAACTCTTCAGTGGATTTTCATTGTCTTTATAATAAAGTCCAAAATCTTCCCGTGGCTTATCAGGCTCAAAATAATATGGTTCCAGTTTACCCTATTATTCTGCTCTTTCGTTGCTTTTGCCCAAAGAAAGTTCCATCCAAAGTGAACTTTCTTTAGTTCTATGAATAGAACATTCTCTTTCTCACCTCTGCATCTTCGAATAAGTCCTACTTCCTTCACTCCATCACCCTTACACTGCTTATCCTTTGGCTAAATCAAACTCTATGTTTTCATTGTCCTTTACCTGTATATGGTTCCCATCAAATTATGAGTTTTATGAGAGCAGTGTTACCAGTGCTCAACAATATTTTGATTCTCCTCTCCTTCCTGAGTACAGAGAAGATTTATTTCCATATTTCTGAGCCCCCTTGCAGTTAGTAGAGCATATGACTGTCACCAGAATTGATATGTGCCACTTGTTGGCCCAGGCCCTTTTCCCATTGTGGTGTGGCTCTTTATGCTCCATACTGCTGCCACGGTGACTGAGAAGACTGAATGTTCCAGATGATTCAGCTACATGGTGATGAGATCCTTGAGTGAGCAGAGGCCTTACAGACTCATTTGTTGCATGAGTGAGAAGCAAACATTTATTGTGTTGAGCTACTGAGATTTCTTATGGTTTGTTATCACAGCATTATCTAGTCTGACCAATGCAGACAGGACTTGTGTCTGATTTCTTCGCTTCAGTATAAACAGCACCTAACGGGTTTACCGGGCACATAATAAGTACTCAAAAAATATTTGTTGATTGAATGGACTTATCGAGGTTTTTTTTTTTTCCCCAAAAGATGAATTACTTAGCACCCTGTAAAAGTGACATTTTAAATGATACTACAGTGAACTGAAAGAATTAATTCTCAATTGCCTAACCTGCTACCAGAGAATGAACGACCAATACATATAGAAAAATCTTATAAATGTTTCAATAGTGTAGTACATGGCACTACATTATCCATCAAAAAACAATGCTACTGACCATATGTTAATTAGATCTGTATTTTGAAAGATGTTTCTAGGAATGGTGTATCTATAAAACTACCATATTTACTTCTGACATTTTATTTGTTTTTTAGCTTCACTCCGCCTTTCAGAACTTTTCAGCTCACTCATATTTTGTCAGCATTTCTCTATAACAGGGAGTTTACAGACAGGATGAAAATATAAGCTGCTTTATAACCAGAAGTTGTTACTCTAAGTTAAGTGATGAATGCATGCTTTTTTACAACATTAAGATATTTTTTATTTTACATCAACACCTTGATATGCACAATCTGAAGGTGCCAATTGCAGAATTGGCTGGGTGGAATAAGTTTTCCATTTTGGTTCCTATGTTGCTTTAGCTCACTTGATCATGGACAGTGTTAATGTAGACGCAGCAAAGGTTCAAAGCCTGTATGCATTAAATAGCCATAGCGGGCCCTCCTCACTCCAACAGAGCAAAAGAATGGCTGTTTGTGGCCATTTTGACTGCTATGAGCATGAATAGGGCATGTGCTCTGAGATATTTTTCTGTAGTCATTCTAGATTTGTGACAATCTTCCTGTGCTCTCTTGTATTTTATCGTAATAGAGAAATATAATTTTTTATACAAAGAAATATGTAAGGAAGTGCTACAATTTTTCCTCTATATATTTCTTGCTCTCCTTAAAAAAGGGAAATCATACATAGAGGAACCAAGAAAGTCAGACTTTGGAGTTGGAACCATGGACATCCCTTGTAGGTTTAGGGGATGTGAGCAAATGTAAGTTTTTCAGTGGAATGGCAGAGGTTTGAGTCCTGGCACAGTTTATTAGAGCTAGAATCTTGAGCAGATTGTTAATGTCTTTGAGCCTCAATTTTCATATCTACAGATTGGAAAAGAATACCTTTTAAACTTGTGTAGAGGAGCACATGAGAGGATAGGTATGAAAGTGACTATACAGTATAACGTGATGCAGCCCTTTCAGTGATGGTGTTATCATTGTTGTTAGTTTGTCTTTCTCTAGAGACATGCTGCTGAACACATTAAGAAGTGTTTAATAATCTGGAGTGTATTTAGTGGAAAAATCTGAAACAAGACTTGTTGCCTTTTGCAATGGCGTGTACTTTAGGACTCTCATACTCTTACTGCTGCATTCAAAGCTGCTTGGGCAACCTTGGATTCTTAGTTTGGGATGAGTTTCCAATGGTATAATTCTTACTGAGATACTTCTTTAGATGTCTGTTGTTTAAAGAAAGCTGCAGGTGAACTTCTTTGATGATTCCTAAGTTGAGATTACTACCCATTTTTGTATTCCAAATTTTAGTGACTTTCTTTTTTTTAGAGTAGTAAAGTTGGCTTGAGTGCTGAGATACCTGAGAAGCTAAAAAGGACTGTTTTGCAAATTTTTTGTCAGTTTAGGTATATTAAATAAGAATTCTTACAGATTATACCAGAACTTTATGTAACTTAGTCTTTTCCCACAGAACCATTCGACTTGTCAGTCAAGAGAAAGAAGGGCTTAATTAAGTTGAATAAAGTAACTTTTTCTATACCCTTCAGTCATTTGACTTGAAGCCATAATTGAGAAAGAAAAGTTTCCTCCCTTTGTCATGCTCTGGAAAGATCTGTCTGTGTCATTCCACCTGGTTTTTCACCTGACACTGAGCTTTGACATTTCACCATCTTTTCTCATTGATTTCAGTGTTGAGAGAAGCCCTCATTGTCTGCCTCTAGTTAAGTCCCAATATTAGAGACTCTAAGTAAACTTCAGTATTTTAAGTTTTGATTTAATTCAGAAAACTTTTCTTTTTGGAGAATATTGATATTACTGTTTATTTAAAATGAAAAAATATGTAGCTGGGAATTATTCATTGGAACGTAGGTTTTGTGATGGAATTGCTCTATTTCTGAGTTTTTTAAAACATATTTTATTGTTTTTATAAAATATATTTTAAAAGAATGCTTAATGATTAAATATGTTTGACTAATAGCTGATAGTTGAAAAAGCTCCTTAGAATTTCTGTTTTTATTTTCCTTTGTCTCCTTAATCTAATAATCAAGCAAAATTTATAATCTATCTCTCTATTTTAACTTCCCTTGTTCCAGATGTACATTTTTGTTGTCTTTTATTTCAGCTATCATGTATTTACTATAACCTTCTCAACTTTGCTACATTGTGGAAATAGATTTTTTACTAAAAACCATGAAGTAGACAATTAAGTTAGACAGTTAGATAATCTTATCCTTTTCTTTGGGAATATACCCATACATAGGATTGCTAGATCACATAGTAGCTCTATTTTTAATTTTGTCGAGGAAACTCCATACTGTTTTACATAATGGCTATATCAATTTACATTCCCACCAACAATCCACAAAGATTCCCTTTTCTCCACATCTTTGCCAACACGTGTTACCTCTCGTATTTTTGACGGCATCCATTTTATCAGGTGTGAGGTGATACTGTGATTTTGATTTACATTTTCCTGGCGATTAGTGATGTTGAACTTTTAAAAACTATATCTGTTGACCATTTGTATGTCTTCTTTTGAGATTTATATCCTTATTAATATTGATGTGTCTATAAATAATATGTAATACTAATAAATGATTTAGACTCTTGGGTGCTAGTCTTTACTTATGAAAATTTAAAGGGCAGTCTAAAGCCTAGACAGTTCAGAGAGGTATTAAGAACCAGGACAATGTGTATAACCCATCAAAATAAAAATGCCTTTCAGCCTTTGCCCTCAAATACTTGACAGCAAATAAATTTGTTGCTGCCTCACCAATGCCCTGCCTTGAGCCACTGCTTGTCTGCTTTGTAACTCATCTTTCCTATGACCTCATTCTTAGCTTGGTTTTTGTCTTTAAGTTGTCACTATAAAATCCCTAACTGGGCTGTCTTCACTTGCACTATTCCTTTTATTAGTCTCAAAATCCTATTTTTATTTTTTATTGTATCAAATGATATGGTCAGGAAGACAAATTGTATTTGCTACCAGAAAAATTAGTTCTATGTGTCCTTGACTATATATATTTGCAGGTGCCTTGGGGACAGACAAACTCTGCTTCAGATCCTGCCTCTGCCACTTAGCTAACTCTCTTGTCATAGGCTATAATAATTACAGATACTTATCAAGACTTTACTGTTTGCTAGGTACTATGTATCATTTTATCTAATGCTCATGAAAATCTTAGGAGGAGAGACCACTAACAGAGGTTAAGTAGTTTGCCAGTGGTCATGTAGCTGGTATCACATCAGGCAGAGTCACAATTCAAAGGCAGGCTTTCTGACTGGAGAGATCCTGCAGTTTTAGCCACATTTAGTTTTCCCAGCTATCAAGTAAAAAAATGGTAATAGCGACTTTATAGGATTAGTTTGGTGATTAAGTAATATCATGCGAAGAATTCAATTTTTCCTCTTTAAAAATCAATCTTTCTACACCAAACACTAGCAGCCTCTCTGGGTACACTGAATTCTCTATTAAACAAGTACAATTTTTGCGGAGAATCCAATACCTTTGTTGTAGCGATTCATTATTTTATACTGATTAAAAAAACCAGAAAGTGTTATGGTTTTAATGTGACATGGAGAAGCGCTTGTTAAAAAGACCAATAACCAGATGACCCTCAGCATTCTCTACTGGTATCTCCCGGGGCTATCTGCCCCTGACCTATCAGCCAGTAAGTCATAGGATGATGGTAAAGAAGCTGAAGAAAGTAGTAAAGGGAGTCAGCATTAAGAAACTCCATAGACTTGAGTGACGGGTTGACAGTAGCAAGAGTAAAATTAGAGACAATTTTAAATCCTACACTTGAATTAAAAAGTCTACCAGAAAAATATGGATTGTTCTCCTAATAGAAATTTGTTTAGTAAAGCTCTTAAAGTTTTAGCTGACTGGAGGCCGAATGGGAATCCCTAGTGTGTCATGACTGTTAAAAGAGTTAATGCCCTAATAGGTAGCATTATCCAGAAATAAATAGTACTCTGTGGTATCAGACCACGTCTTGCACATTTTGATCAGATCTCAGTGCATATGCTAAAAGATTCATTGGCCATCTCCTTGTATTTGGAGGCCAGACCACGCTAATAAAGGGTTTTCTGACTGCTTTATTTAAGAAACTGTTAAATCTGGGTTTTAGCCTGAGGAATGTTATCACTATCTTCAAATACTTGAAGAGCTGTCAAATACAATTGGGAGTATACTTAATCTATGTAGTGCCAGAGGACAGAAAGAGAAAAATGAATGGATCACAGTTATAGAGGATCACTTTGAGCTTACTATAAGCAAGAGCCTTTTAACTCTGTAAGCTATCTGAAATTAATAACTATTTTGTTGGTAGAGCAATGTGTTAGTTTTCTACCAGTAGACGTGTTCAAGTAACTACTAGATAAACCACCTGTCAGAAAGAATATAGAAAAGATTTCTATTTTGAGTTATTAGTTAAACTTGATAACCTCTAATGTGTCTCCCAAGACCAAAATGCTTTAATAGTATGAAGAAAAAGGAGACATAAATGTTTGAAACAGAGCAAAATATCATCTCATGAAATTAAATCTAAATGAAAAATAAAATGGGTTCTACTATAGAAATTACGTTTTTGAGAGATACTAACTTTTTATTGTACAAGTAAATAAAATTTTATTTTCATCTATAAGTAGGAGTGTGGCTGTATTATTTTAGGACAAGACTACCAATGTCAGGGAACCTAGATATTTGAGTCAGTTTAAATAGTTTCTGTGAGGAATGCAATATTGGAAGCTAAGTTATCAGCGAGTTCCAGGGTGAGAGTGAATCTGGATATAAGGAATGGGTGAACAAATGAATGTTTAATCATTGGGTTCTAATGTCTCTATCTCCAGAAGGGTGACGTCTGCTAGGCAAACAATCTACACACTGATATAAGAGGTGCCCCTCTTTACTAGGTATAGAAAAAGTTGGGTCCCTCTAAGAAACCCACACACTTTGGTTTCTTAGCCATTTTCCTTCTAATTAAATACATTAAAAAGGAATACCTTGGAACAAATTATAGTTAGATCTTGTAGTCCTGGAGTTATTTATCTTTAGATCCTTTTATTTTTGCTTGGATCCTATATGTGTTTTATTGCCCAAATTTCTCATGAAGTATCTTATTATGGCTCATATTTTTAAAATTGCCTATTTTGATCAGGTTTCTATACATTAAAGTATCCAAGAAGACCAGTGATGAAGTTTCTTTTTAAGTTCATAGTGAATTTATGATTTAATTTTTCTGCATTACCATAATTATTTTATCTACTTCCCTACATATACTTGACAAGTTTTTGAGCTGGCAAATTAATACTTTTCTCTTTAAATATTTTTCCATTTCCTTTAAAAATCATTTTTTTCTACCTCTTTTCTTCAGGAAAGATAACACCTCAAATTGCTGTCATAATCTCTCCTGAGAGTATAATATGGGAATATAATAATATTCTCCTGTGATATTGCCAATTGGAAAATCGGGAGTATTTCTGTATTATACATTTTGTTTAGGAGCTCAGCCATCAAGGACTTGAACCACATGAATTTCCTAAAAAAAGTCCTTTGACACCATTTCCCCTGGTTAAGAGTTTTCTTAATCTGTATCTTCTTAAGTAGATTAATATAATTAGAAAAAAAAATTGGAAAATATGCAAATGAATCTAGAAGTTTTTCAAAGAGGAAATACTATGAAGAGAGTAAAAATAGTCTTTACCACGACGCTTAGGCAATGTTTAAAGAATAATTGGATTTTTTTTACTTACACAAGAGAAAAAAATCTTTTTTAGCAGTGTCAGGCATTCTACGTATAAACCAATTAAATTTTGATGTTATTTATAAATAAATAAATAAATAAATAAAATTTATTTTAAAATTCTTACTGCAAAGTTGAAATTAATAAGCAGTTGAAAGAAATGCATAATAAACTATATCAAAATTTAGTGGCATAAAGCCAATTTATTTAGTGGATTAAATAAAACAGCTGTTTTATTTCCTCATGTATCTGTGGGTCAGCAATTCAGGCTGGATTTAGCTGGGTATTCTTTTACTTGTCTCATGTAGCTGTAGTCTGACGTGCTTTAGGAGGGCCTTCCTCATGTGTTTGTCTGTCGGTTTCTGCTATTGCCTGGACCAGTAGTCCCCAGCAGGCTTGTGTAGGCTTGTTCACATGGAAGCAACATTCCAAGAGTCATAGGAGAGGGTTTTCAGCAGCATGAGTATATACCCAATTTACAAACAATTTTTAAGCCTCTGCTTGTATCACATTTGCTTATATCCAGTTGGTCAAATAAATCACATGTTGGTAAGGAAGAGAACCAAGCAGAGTCAAGGAAGAGGACCAAGCAGGGAGGTGTGATAATGAGTCATTACTATAGCCATCTATCATATTCGTGTGTATTTTAACTTTTTGATGCATTTAATTTTTGTTTTTGGTTAACATAATATGAGCATAGACTATAAATAAAATCAAAAGATCATTGTGAACAGGAGGGAATAAATTAGCATACGTTGAGAGAGCACAGTACCAAGAACTTCACGTGTTCTCATTTAATTTTGTGGACTGGGAGTGAAACATCTGAGACGTAGAGAGGGTAAATAACTTGTGCAAGGTCACAGTCAGCATGTCACACTCCAGTTTAATGTTATCAAAAGCAACCCAAAAAATAGATTAGAAAATATCAGTAATGGTACATATTAAGGATAGGTACTGTTTCATAAACTGCTTTTATTTTTCTGGTTTGGCTCACAATGCATAATAAAATTCTCTCAGTGGATGGTTTTGTAAAATGTTTGTAAGCCACTCTATTACCCCATGTGGCCTTCCATGAGCAGGTGAAACCAGAATGCTAATAATCAAGGGATATTAAAAATATATTACTATTTTCTCATTCCTGATTTATCTGAAAGGTGTCCTTTGAACCATGTATTACACTGACATAGTGTTTTAATCAGGTGATGAGCACCTGACCTTTTCCACTGCAGTGAATCTCTTTTTATCAGCATCTACTAACATTTCTTGGTGACTTAAAAGAAAATCATGACCTTAGGAAAGATTTGATATTCTGGGGTAGAAGAGATTAGAACATAAATTTCTCTTATTGATAGACCCTTTTAGAAACCAATAAAGAGCAAAGAAATCACCAAAAATAGTCTGGATGCAATGCCGCGGGTTTGAATCGAAGCATTTGTTACTCAGATTTTGTGTCTAGAATAGGTAAGGAGACAGTATTCTGTCACAATCTGTTGCTATTTCTTTGTTAATCTCATTTTATTCACTCTTGCAAAATGGAATATTAATTTAAAAATCAACCCAGATACTGAAACGTCTTCTTTTATTTGTAAAATGGAACCATTTCATTAAATGTTGGAGGGAAGAAACAAAATAACATTTCCAATGGAAGCTTCTTTGGGCTGAAATAAGTTCCTGCTTGATGGCTTTATTTAAAGCTTCTCCAAGATTTTTTTTTTTCATATTTACCCAACATGAATAAAGAATCATTTGATAGAGAACAATAGCAGGAAAATGTCCATAAATTCTACAAATCCCTGCATGCAAAGAATTTAGTCACTTGAAATTCCCAAGAGTGCTATAGAGATTGATTAGAGATTTTTTTAAAGCCGTCATCTTCTGTGCTCACCAAGTAGAAGTGTGATCTGAAAAGTTATTTTAAAGTCATTTTATTGCAAGGAAAACAACAGGAGTCTGCCAGAGCCCAAATGCTAGTAAAATTGCAATAAAACATTGAAAATTTACAAGGTCAAACCTTTATATTTATATGAAAGCAATATTTGGATGAAAAAAGCTGATATGATTTTTCTAACATACGGCATATTCCAAAGAAACACTGAAAGACAAAAAGGCCAGATTATTTGTCATGATATATTTTGATGTATACCCCAAATTTAAAAAATTATAATGAAGAGCATAACTTTTTAGATGTTAACTATGGGAGTTTTTCATTCAAAAGTGCTTATGGAATGTGATTGTGGTGTGATTATTTCTTACTGACTTTATTTTCAAATTTTATTTTGTATATCATTTATTGTTTTAGAAGGAAAGATTTAGCAACAGCATTCAGTTTATAATTAGTGCCAACTACGTTAATAAAAAATAATCAAGATGTTAGTAAACAATTGATAGTAACTGAAAGTGAAGGTGATTCAAAGAAGATAATTTCCAAATAAACTAAGATTAACTGAGTGTGGAATCCCAACAGGATTTGGCTCATTGGGCCACACTTCTTGCTGCCCATATAACAGGCCCGTGCTGGGACAACAAACCATCAGTGAGCGATGCAGAGTGGACACCTCAGATCAAAAGTTCTATAATTTGTTGGTTCAGTAACATTTTGTTAGTAAAATGTTGTAATTCTTTACACCTGAATTTCAAGTTACTGTCCTACTTCTTGTGTTAAATTATAATTTTGAGGTCACACATTTTATTGGAAAAGAATAAGAGCTTATGAATATTTATTTTAATGGGTTCTGAATTATAATACACAGAAAAATGACATTTGATTAAAGTGAAGAGGACTATAACATTATCCTTTTTTTCACTTGTCCTAACAAATACATATATATATATATTATATATTTACACACACACTTTAATTGTTTATGTTTTTTAGTTTAATGTTAACCGTTACTATTAAATGTTACATATTAAAAACACCATTGATTCATATAGAAATTTTTGAGAATACATAAAAGTATAAAGAAGAAATAAAAATCATCTGTAATTAATGTACCTAGAAGTAATTATGATTAACTTTTTGGTATAGGTGTGTGGTTTTTTTCTTTTTTTTTTTAATGTTATATAGCTGAATATAAAATGAGAAATGACTATTATTTTCCTTCAGCACTTTGAAGATATTATTCTGTTGTCCTGTTGCATTTGTTGTTGCTGAAGTCTTTATATATTTTTTTGCATTCTAGATAATGATGTTTCCCCACCTCTATTACTGCTGTTAATATCAATTTGTGTTTGGAGTTCTGCATTTCACTATAATGTGTCTAAATGTGGATTTCTTTTCATTTGTCTTGCTGGGAATTTTTGAGTAGTTTTCTGTAGGAGACTTGGTGGCTAAATTTTCTCTCTTTTAAATTTTATTTTATTGCAGTTAGAACACAACATGAAATCTGAACTCTTAGAATTTTTAAGTGTACATTGTGTTGTTGACTGTAGGCACAGTGCTGTACAGCAGGTCTCTAGAGCTTCTTCATCTTGCTTAACTGAGACTTTATGCCTTTTGATTAGTAATATCCCATTTTACGTTCCCCCCTAGCCCCTGGCAACACCATTTCACTATTTGATTCTATGAATTTGACTATTTTAAATACCTCGTATTACTGGAATCATGCAGTATTTGTCTTTCTGTGCTCGTGTTATTTCAGTTATCATAGTCCTCAAGGTTCATCCATGTTGTAACATATTGCAGAATGTCCTTATTTTTAAAGATTGAATAGTATGCCATTGTATGTATATACCACATTTCTTTATCAGTTCATCCATTGATGGACAATTAAGGTTGTTTCCACAATTTGGCGACTGAATAGTGCTGCAATGAACATAGAATGTTAATGTTTCCTCACGATCTTGATTTTAATTTTGGGTGAATATTCAAAAGTGAGATTGCTGAGTCATATGGCAGTTCTATTTTTTAATTTTTTGAGGAAGTTCCATACTGTTTTTCATAAGAACTATACCATTTTGCATTCTCACCAATAAGGTGCAAGGGTTCCCATTTCTCCACATCTTTGCCAACAGTTCTCCCTCCCTCCCTCCCTCTGTCCTTTTCCAATAGCCATCCTGACAGGTAAGAGGTGACTGCTCATTGTGGTTTTTATTTGCTTTTTCCCTAATAATTAGTGATGCCAAACATTTTTTCATATATCTGTTGGCCATTTGTATGCCTTTTTTGGAGAAGTGTCTGTTCAAGTTCTTTGCTCTTTTTTAATTGGGTTATTAGTTTATTAATTTTTTTACTATTGAGTGGTAGGAATTCCTTATATATTTTTGGAGATTAACCCCTCATCAGAGCTATGCTTTGCAAATATTTTCTCCTATTCTGCAGGATATCTTTCAGTCTATTGACTGTTTCCTGTACTGTGCATAAACTTTTTAGTTTGATGTAGCCCCATTTGGGTTTTTTTTTTCTTTTTTCTTTTGGTTTTTGTTACCTGTGTTGCCTGTGCTTTTGCTGTCATATTCATGAAATCATTACCAAGACCAACGTCATGAAGATTTTCCTCTATGTTTTCTAGGAATTTTAGGTCTTTAATTTATTTGAGTTTATTTTTGTGTATGGTGTAAGGTAGGGGTCCAATTTCATTCTTTTGCATGTGGATATCCAGTTTTACCAGTGCCAGTTGTTGAATTGACTTTCCTTTCCCCATTGTGTATTCTTGGCACCCTTGTCAAAGATTATTTTACTATACATGTGTAGATTTATTTCTGCGTTTTCTCTTCTGTTTCACTGGTGTATATGTCTGTCCTTATGTCAGTACCATACCGTTCTCCCAGGCAGCTAGACTGTGCTGGACCTGCCAGAAGAACTGATAAGACAGATACTAATTCTTTAGGCATCCTTGGAGAAGTTGGGATACTGGTTGCATGGATCAGCTCATTCCCTCTCCAGCTCCAGGAAGCTGAGAGCTGGAATGATTTTTTCACTCACTCTGTGCTGAGCAAGTGGTAGGATCTATGGCATCTACCAGCCCAAGCCACCATCTCCGTGTGGCCGATTTGTGCTGCACATGTCAGAGCTCCAAAGCTATCAAGACAGAAGCCATTTCTGTATGGTGGCCCCTCAGAAAACTTGGGGTGCTGGATGCATGAGCCAATCCTTTTCATTCCCTAGGTTAGAGGGTCTCTTCCTGATCTTATGGCACTATACCAGGGACAAGGCCTCTGGTAAGAGGGTGTCCCAAATTTCTCTACTGGCTTCGGTGAGTCTGGTTTTATAATCTCCTGAGGTGCAGGAGCCTTTCAGTTAGTTTCTGGATTTCTCACAAAGGGAATTTTTCAGTTAATTGTTGCTTAATAAGTATGTTTGTGGGAGCAAAGGGGGTTCAGAGCTCCCTACCCTGCCATCTTGCTGATGTCACCCCGTGTTTTCTAGTTAGTTTGTCCTTGGAGGTATTGTGTACCCTTAGGCCAGTTTAAGAAATAATTCAATGGAAAAAGAATGAGTCTCATTTTACTTTGTCTTGTTTAGATACTAGTGAATTAGAATTTTTTCATATGTTTATTGGCTTTATACCTTTCTTCTTTTGTAAAGTTAGAGTCAGTGTTCATATTATCTCTTTAAAGAAATGAGTCTATTTATCAGCCTACATACCGTTCTGATGATTCAGTGTTATCCATTTTTGAGCTCTGTCATATCTGCAAGTTATGTCTTTCTTGGCCTCCTCCAGGAAGTTAAATATTAATATTCATTTCTATATTTGGCAGGAAAACACATGAGCATTTGAAGATGGGGTGGAATCTTATTTTCAACTCTATTTAATACCTGCAATTAATCATAGAAAACCACCAATTTCAATTTGTCAGGATATTGTTACCATATTCTAATTTTGCACCAACTAAAATAACATACTCCTTTTTGGTTGAAATTTCTTTAGAATCTTAGGCCAAGCCTCAGGAAAGACATTAGTGCTAGCTATGGAAAACACGAAAATCTGAAACATTGTAATAGAAAGATATCTTCTTATAAAAGAATAAAATAAGATACTGTGTGGCAATAGATCGTCACAGAAAGGGAACTAAGATTTACCTATAGATTTAAAAATATATATTAGATGCCTGGCAGCATCTGCAAAAGTGGGATCTAGATATATGTTTATGTTATTTAACCCTTGTTTTAGAAGTAGTTCTCACAAGAGGTAGAAGAGTGTAAGCTTTAGTTTATTCGAATACATATTTATGACACATTTTCAAATTTTAATGACTGAAATTTGTCAGTATAATAAATTATTACTACATTAATATGGTAATGTTTCACTTTTTTTTAAAAAAACTGTTGTTAAATTGCTGTAAATTAGAATGAAAGCATTTAGGCTTGTGGAAATATGATAGATTATAGTGCATCAGAAAATTCTAGAAAAAATTGCACCAAATATTTAACAATGGTTACCAACAGGAATTGCATGGGGCATAGGTTGGGAGGTCATTTTGAGGTTGCTCTGAATGATTTTCAAAACTATTTTTTCAAAACAATTTTTCAAAACTATTACAAATATGTATTTAAGTGTTTGCTAAATGTAACACATAATGAAACCACTGCTTTTTAATTATAAGCAACTTTTTTTTTTCATATAAGTTTCTAAGTTTAGGGTGGGAATTAGATAACACCTCAGAATCCAACTCCAGTTGCTAGGTAGCGACTACATGGGACCAGTGATTTAAAGAAAATTCTAAGACCCTCTCCATGCTCAGTGGAAAACAGTATCATTTTTCAATAGACAGTGTTTACTAAGGGTAAGGGAAAGGAGGGGCACCAGTGTGGGGTGTTTACTGACCCTTCTCCAAGTGCTAATACAATATCTCATGTCACAATCTCATTTTTTATTATTTGGTCCTCATAAAATGTGTTAAAAAATAAATTTATTTACAAATGGGCACAATTTTATTTCTTCCAACTTTATTTTCATAGTTCTGGGACAGGTTTTCAGAATGTGTTACTCTTGGACATATGTTTACATTATTCATTGCTTCCTAGTCACTGCTCTCTCGATTCAGACCTTACCAGAAATGGATTTAGGCTGCCAGGCAGTTTTGCAGTAATGTTTTTCTGATAACTCATTTGTATTTGAAATATAGTTTTGGTTTCACAGTGTAAGACCTAGAATCTCTCTACTGCTACATTTTCTTTTAACTGCAATGTTACTCTCTTTACTACAGTTTATTCTACCCATGGCTGGTTTCTCTCTCCTTTTTCAAAGACTGGTTGATATTTGTGAAAGTAGCTTAACATTTGGGTGTTAGAGATTTTTGCTGAGTTAACATGATTCCAGCCAGATTGATGATATCCATTAATTTGAAAATATTTATTTTTCTGGACAATTCTCTCTGTTACGGAATTCTTAGCTGTTTAAGCCTTCTAGAATATCAAAGCTCTTTTTAGAGAGTTCTAGCTCTGTAGAACCTGTCCCTCTATTCCACAAATTATAATAACAATTGTTATTAAATAATAATATTAATGTATTAATAAGAATACATTAATTTTATTAATATAATATAATTAATAACTATTGTTGTTATTTTCCTTTCTGCCTATGATTTCATATTCAAACAACAATATGGAATAATTAACCTTTTAGGAGCTTAGATCTTAAAATCTTATCTTCAAGAACAGTGGCATTTCTCGACACTTAATGAAATAGATTTTTATTTCTATGTTATTTCTGTATACCTGAAATGCAATATGTTTGAATGAAACGATGATTTTATTATGTACTTGCTCTCAGATAGCATTTTAGGCTCTATCTCCGAAATGGGAAACATGCCCTTTGGTAAGATTTAAAGTAGGACATAAATAAAGGCCAACATTTTCTAATGTGGAAGCTGATCTACCTTAGGAAATAATAATTATCAGAAAATTGATTTAGGGGAAAATCCTCTTAAAGGCCATTCTTAGAATGGAGGATGTTAGAGCAATGCGTCATCATCCCGCAGTCTAGAGCCCCAGCATTCCTGGCAGCTGTTCATCTTCTGCCTGTTCTACACCCACACGAGAATTATACACGGATATAGGTGTTCAGGGTCAAGCCAATATGAGGTCTTTTTTTCTTGCAGTTTCAGAAATTAGACTTTAAACCATTTTATTTTCCAAAAATGAATGACTTCAAGGTAACTCTACACTTCTTTTAAAAATGCTGTCATGAGATATTTCACTATCCTCTGGAGTTTTAGAAGAAGGTGAAATTTAGCACTACTGGCTTTTAATCCGAGGGAACATTTAGAAAATGATCTTATATTTAAAGGCTTTTATGTCTCATACCATGCAAGTTTTTATATAGTTTATATTATCACAGTCAGTTTCTCTGAAATGTATACATTAATAGGATTTGTGTGCATTTTTAAATCATTAAAATTAATTAGGATTTAATGTGCTGGATTTTTGATCCAAAGATCTCAAAGCATCTTGCTTGTCTATATTACCTCATTATTTTTTCAATATATCCCTGTGAGGTAGTTGTTAAGTATTATTCCTTATTTTACAAATGAGGTACAAATGAAACTGAGAGAGACTTAGGGGACTTGCTTAAATTCCCAGATCAAGTTAATAGCAGAAAAGCAATAAAGGAATAGTCTCCTGAGTTGAAAGATTTTCAATCTTTTCTTAGAATATATTCCACTCTAAAATGCTACATTGTCCATGAAAATTAGCATATTATTACATGCCCAGTGTTTTAGGATATTAAAATGGACCTAACAGGGATTTAATAAAATATCTATTTCTCTATATTACACTTTGATTAGGTTTCCAAGGAGAATGTGTGTGATTGAAATGCCTTACTACACATAAATTGGTATTTCTTTTTGTCCAGTCACATAAGCACTGAAAGAGGGTGTCAGAAATAGTAGTCAGGGAGAATAGGTGACTGTTAAGTGTGGTTGAGATTAGTGGTGATTTTCTTACTGATGGAGAACCTTGCAAACTAGACTGTTCTATTAATTACCAGATTGTGCATCTTTCGAATTCGCTAAATCGTAAAGTCAAAGGAATGTTAATGTTATTAGGGGACTTAGAATTTTCTGGATCTAACTTCCATAAAATATAGGATTTTGTTACAAAGTATGCTTGAGAAGTCATCACAAGGTCTCTGCTTGAGCACTTTGAGAGATGGAAAGTTATCTCTAAGAAACTTTGTTTTGCTGGTGAATAATTGTAATAACCTCTCCGCAAATATTTATTGAGCTATGTGTAATACTTAGACAAAACTTAATGTATATATACATACATATATAAAGAAATATAAGATAATGACTCTGCTGATCTCGAGAATCTTGGCCAAGTTAATTTCTGAACCTGTTTCCTTACCTATATAACAAGGAATTGACTTGTTTTGAGTATGAGTCAAATATAATCCATTTAGAAGAAAGCCTATTACATAGTAAGCACTCATAAATGTCCATTGTTATTATTATTTATGGACAAGATGAGAGAGAGAGAGAGAGAGAGAGAGAGAGAGAGAGAATCATTCTGTCTTCTTCTTATTTCGTTCTCCATTCCATTGCTGAAGAGCAGGCCATCTTCATTTCTCATTTGAATTACTGCTGGAGCCTCCAGACTAGTCTCCCTGTTTCCAGTCTGTCTTTGCAGTCCATTTTCCCACAATGGAGCAAAAGAGAACCTAATGAAATGCAAGTCTGAACATGTTAATCATCATCTTAAAATTCATTACTCTTCATGTACTTCAGTATGAACTAGTTTATATGACTAATAAAACCTGTGATAATCTAGCTTCTGACTGCTTCTTCAGGCTCGTTTATAATACACCCATCCTTTGACTTATATTCTAAACTCTGAGATGTGGACAATGTGCCAGCTGTCCATGCTATCCCAGGTCTGCAGATCTCCAGGTCTGCCCCAAGGCCTCATTCTACTTCCTGCCTGAGTTGTGTTAACTTCCCATCATCTGTCTCTGTTTCCTTTCCTTTTCTTTGGCTTCGTTCTACTCATCTGTCAAGGTTCAGTTACATACCTCCTCCAAGAGGCTATTTTTGATCCCTTAGATGCTCTCAAAGACCTTTATTTCTACCTCCCTACTTACTTCTCACACCTGATTACGAGGACCATTTTATCTCTCTCCATCTCTAAACTTAAAAGACTTGAGATCAGGGACTGTATCTTGTTCACTGATCTTTCCCCAGGGTCCAGTTCTTGAGGCACAGGGTAGATACTCAGTAAATGTTTGTTGAATAAATAACAATAGAAAACAGTGTAGAATAACTGTTAAATAATTGCTTCAGACAAAGAATGTGATAAAAGTTATTGAAAAGAGACACAATCTCTGACTATGTAGGCAGAGAAAAGATCACAGAGATGGTGACATTTGGGTTAGAGTCTTTTTTTTTTTTTTTATCTTTCTGGAGTAAAGACATTCAAATAAAACTCTGGGTCATCAGTTAGTTAAACTGTAGCATTTATGCCAGAATGAAATTCCAACTCAGCCACTTCCTAGCTGTAAGATATTATACATAAAATAAATATTATAATATCTATTGCTATACTATATACCTTAGCTCAATTAAACAAATCCTTAACTTTCAAGGGAAAGATAAAGCAAATGTAAGCTGTTTTCCTAAACCCAACAATTGGGAACGTGTATGTGTACCTGGACCCTGTGTTAGGGTTCAGGATATTGAATGGAGAGTCCTTAAGAAGACGGAAGGGATGTAAACTGTGGGGAGAAAATGGAAGAGAAATAAAAATTAAGTCACTATGTATCTGTCTCACAGAGCATATATATTATTACATATATGAAATTCTTTAAAAATACCTATAGTTGAGAATTTTTTTCTTTTAAAACTCTAGTTTTGTCATAAGAATGTTTTATTGTGAGAATGTTTTTATGATAATGGAGATATTAATGTAGAATATTTAGATATTCTTAATCCTGCTAAGTCAGGGACCAACCTGAGTCTAGTGGGAGACCTATGAATGTCTTCTGGATGGGGTTAACTCCTTGAAATAAAAAAATGCAAAATTTCATAAATGCATTTTTTTTCCCCTCAGGATGGAGATCATTGTATTATCAAAGGTCCTATGGTTTAACAAAGGTCAGGAAACATTGTTATTTTTGTGCTTTCTCTAATCAGCATCAAGAAATGAGCTGCATCTTTGAGGAATGGAAGTATGTTCATTAATAATAGACGTCCCTCAAAATATTTTGTTACAGTAGAATATCGTGATTCAACAAGACTTCATATATCTTCATCCTTTTTATTCCTCATTATAACAACATAAAAGCTTACTAGGTCAATTTACACTTAGAATTTAGTGGTGTACAAAAATTCTTTCTATAGAATAACTTTTGTATAATCACTAAGTTTTGTTATTTTGGAGGGCCAGAGATTGGAAAGCAAAACAAACAAACATACAAATAAACAACAACAAAACACTAGTCCAAGATTTTGGGCTTTAGCAATAGCTACATTGTCCAGACATTTTATATTTTTCTTTACTTTTCATCTAGTATTGAATTTTAAAGCTACATTTCCTTTTCAGTGAATTGAAAGGCTTCTAATTTTTTCTTTTTTAAATAGTGAATATATATGATCAAGGGAAATCACATTTTACATTTATTTATCTCACACATTATGATTGATAGAAAGTGACCTTTGTTGGAATGGGGAGAGGAGAGAAAGAGAGGAGTTGGGATAGGGGTCAAAGGAGAAAAAGGACTTTTGATGAGAGCCTACTGTGTGCAGGCCCATCATGGGTATATCACAAGTATTATCTCATTGAATCCATATAGTAATCCTGTTGTATGTTAGAAGCATACATATAACTTTATTATAGGTGAGGAGACTGAGGCTTCAGAAATTAAGGGATTTGCTGAATGAAGGTCACATAGCTTACAAAATTGGCCTTTAAACTCATCTTTGACTCTGAAGTCCGTGAAGTCCCTCCCCATCCCCTACTAGATAGTTTTTGCAAAGCCTGGTACCATCTAAAGGCTTTTTTAGGTGCCTCAGTGTTTACACAGCAACTGACATCTCTGTTACCAGATAAATTGGAAATATTTAGCCATTCTCTTTGAAGAGCTAGAATAACTTTCAAAAATGAAAGCATCACCAGTAGTCTTCTCATTAGCCTGTACCAGCTACTGATGCTGGACTTTGTGTGATGTGCAGAATACAGAATGATCAGAAGTCACAGGCCATAAAAAAATAAACTATTAACAACTCAAGCATCATTGAAACAATGATTTCTAATATGATAAATAGCCAAATAATAAAAATTAACTATCTGTGTGATTTTAGCAGGTCATCTCTGAAAACTCTCTTGTAGCTCTATCTCTATGTTCACTATGAAACTTTTGAAGTTCCTATAGAAGTCAAAAGAAACTTTATAAAAGGTTTTTCTCAGTCTCTAGGGTTGTTCCTTGGGTTATAAACTGTTACTTAGGTACAAACCTGAGTCCTAGGTACTACAGGATTTAATCTGAAACAAATATAGATAATATTAAAACAGCCGACAACTTTTATTTTTCCTCTGATTATAAAAGTAGTACAATCTTAATTTAGAAAAAATATAGTACAAATAAAACATTTTTAAGAAAGTGAAAATTGCCTATAATTCTGTTACGCATGATAAATACTATTAATATTTTAATGCATTTTATTTTTTTTATTATTTTTAGGTGAGGCAACCCTTGGTTAAACTCACAGATTGCAAGGACCTTGTCAGCTTACAATCCCTTATTTTTTATTTTTTATGCCTTCAGCACCTGATCTTCCTAGGTGGTCTCCCATCCAAGTACTAACCAGGCCTGACCCTGCTTAGCTTCTGAGATCAGATGGGATTGGGTTTGCTCAGGATGGCATGGCCGTAGACTTAATGCATTTTCTTACAGTGATTTTAGTACATATTACGCTTGCTGAAGTTGAGATTGTATTCCATACAGTTTTAGATCATTTTTACGTAAGTTTAATGTACTCTTTTTTACTGAAACATTAAAATTTTTTTATAAATATTTTAAGTGGTTTAAAAGTACCAATTTAGTGAATATCTATGAGATTTTTTTTTTTTTTTGCCAAACATCATCTTTTCCTTTGTTCTGTCTTCCACTGTCTACGTGGTTACTGTAGGAGCAACCAGGTTCTTATTTAACCATATACCATTGGTCATGTTTGGTTGGAATGGAGGTGGGCACTTGGCCAAACTTAGCTAATTGGAGTGCTTTACCAGAAAATTTTAAACTTGGAACTTCTCTAGTATCTGGGGCTTCCCTGACTATATTTGTTGGTTTTAGTGAGATAAAATTAAATTGACAATGCAGAGAGAGCGGATACAAGAGTCAGAAAAAAAAAAAATCACACTGCCGGTGTCTATAGTTCCAGTTGTTCTTGAAACAGCTCTGTCTCTGGCTTCTCATGACTCATTTGTTCAACCTTTCTTTGGATGCCTTGAGTCAGTAAATTCTCTTTCCATTGAAGCAATTTGATTTGGGTTTCTGTTACTTTCTATAAAATCTTCTAACTACTATATTAACCTTGGGAGGCCCAGAGAAATTAGGTAAGCTGGAAAATGGTAGAAGTGTGACAGGACCAGGATACACTTGACTTCAAAGCCTGCGTGCTCAATCATTAAGATTCATACTCTTGGATAAGAGATTTTCTGGGACTTCTCTTCTCATATTTTCCAATAAAAATAGTTGTAAGAACAGGAGAAATGATGCATAGAGACCCCTTTGTTTTAGTTTTAATTTAGTTAGTTTAACTTTTTCTTCTCCTCTTCCTCCTCCTTTTCCTCTTCTTTTTTGGGGAGCAGCAGAATAAGGACAGAGAAATGAGTGAGAAATGGAGTGAAGATATCTTCCTTCTACCTCTGAGTTTCTGTGTTTCTACTTGAAGATCCCCACTTCCTACTCTCAATATATACTCTATCCATAAAGTTCAGACTACTTCTCATTTAGTTGGGACTAGTTATCAACTTCTTTGTTAAAGATGCCTTTTTCTTTCTTCTTTGTCTTCCTCATTTTTCCCATTCCCATCAAGTTTTATTGTTTTATTTTATTTTTTATTCTCTCTCTCTCTCTCTTCATTTTTATTATGATGACATTGGTTAACGAAATTCAGTGTTTCAGGTGTACAATCCAGCAGTGAGCCCCACATACACACACACACACACACACACACACACACACTACATTGTGTTCAAGTTTTAAAAATAAGAACACCTACATGGAACCCGTAAGTGGTGGAGTCCAGACTTGAATCCTTTTCCACCTGCACCCAAAGTCCATGTTCACACCCACTCTAATGTTACTGCTTCTAGTAGATTCAGTGATACTTGTGTTTCCCTCAACCTCATGTGGTAAGAGAGGGAGCCAAGGAGACTACTCTGATTAGTGGTGGGGCTGGCTGTTGGGCCACAGGGTTTCGCATTCAGGTCGGTGTTTAAAGGATTGTGGAACCAATTAGATAAGATAAGATCCACAGCAAAAATCCATCACAGCTGGTGCAATGCACAGATCATTTTGCAGACAAGATGGTAGTTTTGCCTTAAGGCATAGGACTTAAGTTGCTGCTTGGGAATTACAGAGACAGAGTCATTCAGATGTTGGCAGAGGGAAAGGGAAGGATTGGAAAGGTTGTCAGGGCTCCAGTCAAGAGTACAGCTGTCAGTCTAGATCTCCAGATTCAGCAAAAGAATTGAAATGCTTTGGAAAACAAAGGTGAAGTCTAGTTGTAGAAACTGATCACAAGCAGGGTTGAATAGGAAAGTTGTGTAAGAGTGTCTGTGAGTGCCCTGGTGTCATTGCAAATGCGTTAGCATGTAGGTATGCTGTATTAGTCAGGGTTGTCCAAAGAAACAAAACCAATAGGATCTCTGTATTTTTATCTATATCTACCTATATATGAAAATATATAAATGATATGTAAAACATGTAAAAGAAAAACATATCCATATAGCTATAGATATACAGATAAAATGAGATTCATTATAAGAAATTGTCTCATGTGATTATGAGGCTGAGAAGTTCTGTAAGCTAGAGACCCAGGAGAGCTGGTGGTGTAAATTCCAGTTTTAGTCCAATGGCCTGAGATCCAAGAGAGCTGATGGCACAAGTTCCAGCCCAAGGATAGAAGAAGACTGATGTCCCAGCTCAGTAGTCAAGTTGGGAGAGAAAATTTTACTTTTCTTCACCTTTGTTTTCTATTCAGGGCTTCAAAGGTTTGGATGATGCCCACCCATGTTGGAGAGGGCCATTGGCTTTACTTAGTCTACTGATTCAAATGCTGGAAACAGCCTCACAGGCATATCTGAAATGTTTAATCTGGGCACCCCATGATCCAGCCAAGTTGACACATAAAATTAACTATCACATATGCCAAGCACCTGCCATTAGAAAGACTAATTTCAGAGTGTATCAGCTAATGGGCAAGGCCAGGGATTTGGAGATTAGCCAATATCTGCTTAACTACTTGCTTGCCGAAGGACCTTTAGCAAACTGTTCCCACTTTCCGATCCTGCATTTTCTTCTCTGCAAAATGAGGATAATAATATTTATCTTATAGAATGGTAATTGGGATTGAATCAATTAATGATTTGTATGTCATGGGATACTATTTTGAAATAGTAAGATAAAAATTCTTTGGCTTGAAGAAGGAAAGAGAGTATCAGTGAAATATATCAGAGTTCCTCACAGAACCAGACAGCAGGGGTGGAAAAAATGTATAAATATAAAAAATATGTAAAAATGTATGTGTGTGTGCGTGTGTGTGTATGTATGTACATATATACATATATACATACATACATATATACATATGTGTGTGTGTGTGTGTGTGTTTAAAACTAATCATGGAATTGGCTTACATGATTGTAGGGACTGGCAAGTTTGAAATCTGTAGAGTCGGCTGGCAGGCTGGAAACTCTTATGCAGGAGCTGTTGCTGCTGTCATAAAGTAGAATTTATTCTTCCTCAGGGAAACCTCAGTTTTGCTTGTAAGGCCTTTTGATGAATGAGATCAGGCTCACACACATTATTGAGACCAATGTCCTTTATTTAAAGTCAACTGATTGTAGATGTTAACCACAGCTACAAAATACCTTTACAACAATACCTAGATTGCTGTTTGAATGAATAGGTACTATAACTTAGCCAGGTTGACCCATACAATTAACCATCACTGGAAGTAAGACATCTATTGATGACAGTCCCCGAGAATGAGTGTTAAAGCCAATAAGCTTTGCAGCAGAATTTCACAAGAGAACATTAGTCACTTCAGGTGCGCTTGGGGACCTTGGAGAAGGAAAGTCTTGCTCATCGTGTGAAACCATATTCAGAAGCTCCTCCATCCCCACTGCATAGGAGCAATAGAGCAGAAATGACTGCAGGTTGACAAGCCAAGGCAACCTAGAGCTTTGCAGTGAGGACTCTGTGGTATAGAGAATAACAGATTCAGTTTCCCCTTTGCTATTGAGAGTGGGATAGACGTGTACTCCCAGCATGTTCATATCTGGATCAGGAGATCCAGGGGTTGAGATGAGAAGAAGGAGAGGTTGAGAAGATGAACAAGATGGACAGAAGACTGTCGACCCGGGCCACTAAAAACTGAGTTTATCATGACTGATGCAAAGTTTCTGCTGGCCAGCTAGAGGTAGAAATTTCTATTACAGAGAAAATAAAGTGATATTTTGCATACTTGGCTTTATAGACCCAAATATTGTAACCACTATACTTAGCACTGTGCTCATTACATAATGAGCACTCAGGCAAACAATAGTAACAATAGGAGTAGTAAGTAGTAGCAGTGAGTAGTAGTAAGAGCAGAAGTGGTGACGTTGGAGATGGTTTGGTGATGGTAGTAGTAATAGTATTGGCACATTGACTACCGATCAGCTGGCTCAGAAAGAAACTAGATAGACCAGAGACCATGGCTAGAAGTTTCTACCTATAGTGGTGATGTTGAAAAATGACAGTGACATTACAGCCCATCTTTTAAAAAAAATTTATTAAATTTATTGGGGAGACATTGGTTAATAAATTATATAGGTTTTAAGTGTACAGCTCTATAATACATCATCTCTATGTTGCATTGTATGTTCACCACCCAAAGTCAAATCTTCCATCACCACATATGTAATCCCCTCTGCCCTTTTCTACCTCCTCCCACCCCTCTTTCCCTTTGGTAACCACTAAACTGTTGTCTGTGTCTATGAGTTTTTGTTTGTTTGTTTCTCTTGCTTGTTCATTTGTTGCTTTTAGTTTTATGTCCCACATGAGTGAAATCATATGGTTCTTGATTTTTTCCATCTGATTTATTTTGCTTAGCATGATAATCTCAAAATTCATTCATGTTGTCGCAAATGGCAGTAGTTTATCTTTTCTTATGGCTGAGTGATATTCCGTATATATACACACACACACCATATCTTCTTTATCCAATCATGTATTGAAGGACATTTCGGTTGTTTCCATGTCTTGGACACTGTGAATAATGCTGTAACAAACATGAGTACAACTATCTTTATGGATAAATGTTTTCAAATTTTCAAATTTGGGGGGTTGATACTCAGAAGAGGGATTGCTGGGTCATATGGTAATTCTAGTCTTAATTTTTTGAAGAACCTCCATACTGTTTTCCATAGTACCAATTTACACTCCTATCGGCCGTATATGAGGGTTCCTTTTCCCTCACAACCTCTCCATCACTTGTTATTACTTGTCTTGTTGATAATAGCCATTCAGATAGGAGTGAGGTGCTATCTCATTATGATTTTGATTCATATTTCCCTAATAGTTAGTGAAGCTGAGCATCTTTTCATATACCTGCTGGCTATTTGTATGTCTTCTTTGGAGAAGTATCTGTTCAGGTCCTCTACCCATTTATTAATTGGATTGTTTTGTTGTTGTTGTTGTTCAGTTGTACGAGTTCTTTATATAATTTGGATATTAACCCCTTATCGAAGATGCATATAAATATCTCCTCTCATTTGGTAGTTTGCCTTTTTGATTTGTCAATGATTTCTTTTGCTGTGCAGAAGCTTTTTAGTTTCATATAATCCCATTCATTTATTTTCACTTTTATTTCCCTTGCCTTTGAGGTCAAATTCATAAAATCTTCTCTAAGACCAAGATCCATAAGAATAGTACCTTTGTTTTCTTCTATGCTTTTTTGTTTTTTCAGGTCTTATATTTAGGCCTTTGATCTACTTTGAATTAATTTTTGCGTAGGGTGATAAATAGCAGTCCAGTTTCATTCTTTTGCAGGTGGCTTTCCAATTTTCCCAGCACCATTCATGGAAAAGGCTTTCTTTTTCCACTGTATGTTTTTGGCTCCTTTATTGAAAATTATTTGCCCATATTTATGTGGGTTTATTTCTGGGCTCTCAATTCTCTTCCATTAGTCTTTGTGTCTGTTTTTCTCACAATACCATGGTGTTCTGATTATCGTCACTTGCTCATAATGTGAAGTCAGGAAGTGTAATACCTCTGGCTTTGTTATTTTTTCTCAGGATTGTTTTGGCTAATTGGGGTCTTTTGCGATTCCATACAAACCTGATGGTTTTTTTTTTTAGTTCTATTTCTTGAAAAAAATGCCACTGGGATTTTGATGGGGATTTCATTAAATCTGTATATTGCTTTTGGTATTAGTCCATGAATATAGGATATCTTTCCATTTCTTTGTGTCTTCTTCAATTTATTTTAATAACGCCATGTAGTTTTCAGTGTATAGGTCCTTCGCATCCTTTGTTAAGTTTATTCCTAGGTATTTTAATTTTTTTTTAATTGCAAAGGGAATTGTTTTTAATTTCTTTTTTCTGAAATTTTATTGTTAGCATATAGAAATGCAATGGATTTTTATACGTCGATATTGTATCTTGAAACTTTACTGTATTTGTTTATTGTTTCCAATAGTTTTTTGGTGGAGTCTTTAGGGTTTTCTATATAAAGAATCATGCCATGTGCAAAAAGTGACAATTTGACTTATTCATTCCTAATTTGAATGGCTTTATTTCTTTCTCTTGACCAATTGCTCTGTCTAGGACTTCTAGTCCATCTTGGGCTCTAGGATATATTAGAGTTTCTATGGGAATTTTTCAAATACACAATCTACCTTTAACCCTCACCAGCAGCCTCATGTAATGTTCTAGTGCAGGGGTCCCAAACCCCCAGGCCACACAGCAAGAGGTGAGAGGTGGGCAAGCAAAGCTTCCTCTGTATTTTTGGCCTCTCCTCAGTGTTAGCATCACTGCCTCAGCTCTACCTCAGATCATCAGGCATTAGATTCTCATAGGAGCACCGGTCCCTGGCGCCAAAATGGTTGGGGACTGCTGTTAGTGAACCTCTGATTCTAATGGGAGTATATTGTTTCCTTCTGGTGTGTAGATGTCAGCAGAAAGTTGAGAGCTATTCAGACAACCCTCCATATTTTGTAGTTGAGGCAACTGGCATTAAGAGCTCAGAGTAAGTTAATTGCTGAGATTGAACTAGGGTCCTCTGATAGCCAGGAGCTTGCTACCTGAGTCAGGTAGGTATTATGGTCTTCTTTTCAAAGACAAGGAAACAGATACCTAAGATCAGGCTGCTCAGAATCCTCACAGAATTTAAACCCAGGTTTTCTGCCTCCAAGTAAGGTCAATGTTTGAGTTGCTGTAACAGTGGGTCTCAAACTTTAGTGTGCATCAGGATCACCTGGAGGACTAGTAAAGACCCAGATATTCTGATTCAGAAGGTCTGGAATGGGGACTCAGAATTTCTAGCAAGTTTCCAGGTGATGTTGGTACTGCTGTTTCTAGAATAGCACTTTGAAAAAAATGCACTATATTATAGCCAACTTCCCAACCTTTTATTAGCTCGTAAGTATCAGTAGCTCTGTGTATAATCAAAAGCTATGTTACACTGTCCAATTCCATGGGTTGTGTACCCTTCTAAACTTTATGGTTAATCCCCTAGATATAACAAAGAAAATAGACACTTGTATTTCCATTTCTTGGTTACTACTATTTCTTTTCTTTAATGTTGTGCTTTTAATGTTGGCCCTTTTTTCTTTCCTCATTTTCTTTGTTCTCCTTATTCTGATCTTTCTTTAGAAACTCTATTTGTCGCATTGTGTTTTCCCCCATGTTCTGTGAAATACTGTGATAAATAATATAATTTAATTAAGCTTAAGGTAAATTACCTTGCATCCAGCCTGAGAACAGCAAAAAAGGTGCCATAATTCCTATTATTAACTTCACTTTGGAGGTTTTACTTGTTGAGAGGCTTCTGAAAAACCTTAGAAATAGTTAAAAAAAAAATGGGTGACGTCAGTAATAATGTATAAATTAGAGATTTGAGATTTCAGATACAGATGATGCAGTTACCATGAAAAAAAAAAACAAACAACTTTCCCTCTAGCTTTTATTACTGTTACTGGCTACAAGACCTGTCCAGGAAGAGTGCATCATCTAAAAAGGGGAAGCTGTATTTCAAAAAACATTTAAAAATTCAAATCAGAAAAAAATGACTGTCATAAATCACTCATTATTATATCCATGCTGATGTCTTTAAAAAATAACCAAACCAAGGAAGACCTCGATTAATTGATTCCTCAAAGAACATATTTCTTTTGTTATGATCAAGTGAACAGTGATTGAAGTTTGACTATGTAATAAATTCAAATGATATTTCCTGTTATATCCTAGGTGTAAAATTATTGGATTATATGGTTCTAAAACTTAAATACATACATTCATCTCATAATATGGAAAAGCTTTCTTCAGTGGATTTTTTTTTTTTTTAATTGTCTCTATGTGTTGAAACCATCAGAGGGACCATCAGAGGGCACTGTGGCTAAACATTTGTACCAAAGATATCCATGTAGGAGCTCTAACTTGCCTGAATTTAGTTGTACAGGAAGTCTCCAAGTACCCATATGCACTGATCCAAAATTTTGTTTTTAAATTACTTCTTTGGAACTAAGAATGAATTTTTGTCATAGAAACAATAAAATAAGTAGTGGCGTGTTCCTCAGTTAACCTCCAATATTCTGTTAAATATGCATTATAACAGAGGTCTATTCGCTTTATAAAAGTAAACAATAACAACAAAACACACACACACAGTCATTAGACACACAGACACACACACACACACACACACACACACACACAAAGCCCCAATAAAATTACAACTTATTTAGATATAATGAGGTTTTAAAAAATCTGGAGAGGTTTTTTTTGTTCATTTGTTTTTTTGTGGGTTGGGAGTGGTGCAGGTTTAAATACAGATGCCTGCTAGGCTTGGAAATACCTACTACAAAGTTACAATCTCCATTCCTTCAAAAACAACAATGAAACAAATATTAATGAACTCTGAACCTGTGGGTTCCCCCACCAATAACTAGATTGATAGCACCAGCCCCCTCGTCCCAACTCCCTTCTGTTGTTTGTAGGCTGTGTTCCTCTCCTCCTAGAGCCCACTTGGCTACTTGGCTTTCTGATGACCACTACATCTGGCCACCTCTGCTTCTCCACTAGTGCTGTTCGGTGGTATTTCTTGCTTCTTTCCTTTATCTTAGAAGGCAGTCAGATGTCCAGCCAGCCCCAGTCACTGGGCGAAGTAATTTCCTCCTGGTCCCAAACTATTGAGGGTAATTTCTTATAGCATCAATCTCCCCCAGATCTATTATTGGGATTCGCTAAGATCACTTCCCAGGTGGGAGCAGGACCCTCCCTGGTTACAGCACAACTCTCTCTTTTTCTCTGTCCCCGCCCTAGAAATGGTTCCCCTTTTCCTCTTCCCTCTTCAACTTTCTTCCACCTAACTTAATGACCATTTTTAGAATATCCAATTTTTTGTTCCCTCTAGGGCTTTCATTACCTTAGTCTACATTTCAATCAGTGAGTATTTTAAACTAAATAGGAGACAAAACACGATTTGACAGTTAATTTCTTACCCTAATTTCTTACCACACTTCTTCTCTTTCCTCTTTAGCCAGAACTGAAATCAGTTTTCTTTCTTCTCAGAGCTAATGGGGATGATGGTGGAGATCAATGGTGAACAAAATGTCTGAAGGCGAGTAGATCAGAGGAATGTCAACCATCATCTTTTTCTCTGAAGGGAGACCACCACAAATCGCCCTCATAATATAGGCTGTATCAATATCATTTGGGAGGGCTTGTCAAAAATGCAGATTCTGATGTGTGGAGTGAGACACAGGGAAGTGCATTTTACACAGGCATCCTTGGTGATTCTGATGTTATTTGGGCCACATGTTGATAAATTATGCAATAGGTCCTCCTTCCTTAAGCCTCCTTTCAGGCAAATGCATTGTGATTTTAGAGTTTATCTTTTGTTTGTGGGTTCTTGTTTTAAGGCAGCAAACGTGTCACTATCACCAAGCAGACAGGAAAAGTATTTAGTTAGATTGTTTGGTGAAGTTATGAAAAATAATGTTTAGTAAAGATAGGCACTAATTTCATCTGCCCATGCGTTAGTATTTTCTTTTCACCTACACTTTTCATAACAGGAGAAAGCATTATTTATGAAACCTCTAATGTGTGTGTGTTTTTTTTAGATGATAAATAATTGAAAGTAAAGGTTGGCATCAATGCCATGTCAAGCTTTTCTTTTTCTTCTTTTTTTAATGAGAAGACAGATGGTATTTTTTCCTTTGGATGCCAAAAAAAAAAAAAAAAACAACCCTCCCAAATCTCACAGTTGTGGAAGCAAATCTTATATAATCTCCAAACGCATATCTTGGATCCCACTGGCTCCCTCTTAGCCCCAAAGGACAGTGAATCACATGGAGAGTAGATTTGCACATTCTGAATGTTTGTCACTGGATTGGCTAAATAGAGGGGTTTTTTGGTTGAAACCAGAGCTTTCTAGTAGGCAAAAAATAAACATGTAAGAAGTGATAATGAAACGTCTCCAGCTGATTAGTAACAGATATATTTCAAATATGTTGGGATTTAAATGGATAATAGTAACTATACCCCCCATTTACACACTTCAAAAAAATATATCATTTTAGGATTTATAGCCTTTCAGAGTGAGGATATCATAGAGTGAGGATATCAGTTTTAGAAAGATAAAACAAGTTCTTCAATATGTGTTTCGGCTAGACGAATGAAGACAAAAAAAATCTCTGATGCATCATTTTTAAATAGATCATTGAAATGACAGAACTTTGATTTTTTTTTTAGTGTTCTTTTTCACATCTGACAAGTCTAAGTGTTTCTATCTACATAAGTCACATACTAATTAGTAATTAACCACTGTTATTTAATTAGACCATCTAGTTGGTGGATCATGGATTAATTGCTCCCAGTTTGGTATGTGCTGGCTGCCTAGGTGACTAGGTCACTCTACTGGGGTTCATTTCATGCTGTGTGATGCACCTGTGCCCAGATTCAACTTTTTTCTGCCTTTGTCTTGAATTTAGACAAGTAACATCAAAATGTGTGAAACTGCACTAACCCTAGCAAATAAATCAACTAGACTTCTGAAATGGTTACAAAAAGTAAAAAATGAATTTTGCCTGACTGAATAAAGAAAGGACTTTCATTCATTCAAGAAAGAGTCTTCTTCTTCTTTCTTAAGCTTTGGGTTTTTTCTCAGATCATTTGAAAATGATATGTATGCTTTAAGGAAAGGTCAGAATTGTATCTTACACCTACTGAATTTTTAAGAACTACAATCATGCAGTAAAAATTCAAACAACAGTCTTCTAAAGCTTTTTATGAATAGGATATATTAGAGGAAGTATATTTGAAAGAATTTTAATTAGAAATGGCCACAGTAATTTAGAAGAGGTTATTTTAATAAAAATAGTACATTTGTTACATTATGAAACTAACCCTTTGTACTTTTTATTCTATTAGTTGTTACATAAATAGAGACTTTTGCTATTATTATGAATTCTTCAAACCTTATGATATGTCTTGAACAACAGCTCCTAGGATCTTATCAATTATTTTATCTGGAAAGTACTCTTGATAATTAACTCTCCACTCTTGCAGCTGCACTTAACAATAAGTAGACTTCATCGAAGTCAGTGGCTTTCAGCTCTGGGCAGAGGTCAGGGAAGGAGTTGATTTATGTATCTAAATTGCCTGTGGAATTTTTTGCTTGTTTAATTATATTCATATATGAAAGACTGTTGGTTAGGGTGGGGCTTTATGAAGCAGGGCAGCCATCTTTGGAACACAACTGGGGCAAGCTCATCTGGAGTGACCAGACTCATCATTTCCTCAGAATGCGAAACATGCAAAAACCTGAGGCAAAGATGATCTCAGGCAAATCTGGACAGCAGTCACACTGCCCTGAATGACTGGACACAGGGCACTTTATTTCCTAAGCATGCTCACCTACAGCAGCCCTGAGAGGAAAATGGTAGAAACGGAGGCTCCGAGAGAGTACTGGCACATTCAGATTTGGACAGTTAGTAAGCACTGGAGGTAGGACCCGGACTCAGATCTTTTGCTACCTGGTCCGGGGTTCTCTTCACTGTATTTTTATTCTGCTCCCCCTCCTCCTCCTCCTCTTCATATTCTTCTTCCTTCTTCTTCTGGATAAAGATATTTAGATAAAGAAGTTTAAGTTTGATGTGGTCATTATTTCAGTTTTTTATTATGTATTATTTCTTATTCATTTATTTATTTATTTTGTATTATGTATTGTGTATAAATAATTTCTAACTGATTTTCATTTATTTAAAATGGCAGGTTCATCAATCAGCATAAATATGTATAGGTTATAAAGTAGCCCAATGATGCTTTTTATACTGCATACATGTGTGGAAAGTCTTTCTTTGACATTCCTAATTATCAAAAGATGGAATTATATCTCTATAAAGTTTTGGAAGTGTTTTAATAAAACCTCTAAGAACATGAATAATGACTCCCCCTAAACCACTTTGACTTTTTCTCATTCCTTATATGATAACCCCCAACACTGGAAAAAAGCTTCTTCGAACAGAATGAAGGATCTGACTGTTGACACGTTGTGATAGAGTCTGGTTGGTGATAATACTCAGCAAATAGAAACTTCCTCTTACTACTACTCTGTAGTGTGGGGAATGTCTTAATCAGTAAAGGCATTTCCTTAGGAATTTGCAGTTATTAACTATGCATATTAAAAATAAATTAAGAATTAAAAACAATCTGAGATGAAAGAATTCTAGGTCTTTTGGTCAAATCCAGCTATCAGGTCCATGATATCTTTGATAAGAGAAACAGTTTAACTCTTACAATAGAAATAGTAAGGTTTTGTGTTAACATTGTTCAGATGTCATGATTGGTGAATCACTGTTCACTCACTTCTATATTACATGGAGCCCAATCTGACAAGTATCAACATTCTAAAAGTACACATGGATGTTATGCTTCATACTATTCACCTTATATATATTCTTCTCATGTTCAAAGACCAACTGTGAAGGATTTATAAGGTAGTAACAGGGTATAAAACTCAACAGCACATTTTGAACTCAAGACTCCTGACTTTTACTCTGTTTTGGCTCTCATCTAGCTTTGTGACATTGGGACATCATTTACTTCCATCTGTAAACTGAAGGAATTATCCTAACATCATTTATACCTTTCAACCCTAAAGTTTTATGTGAATATTTAAACAAATATGCTTAAGGCTCTGGGCATACACCAAAACTATGAATGCTGATTTGATTTGACTTTGAGTGGTGAACACACAATGCAATATAGAGATGATGTATTATTGAATTACGTTTGAAACCTATGTAATTTTTTAAAATTAGTTTCAAGTATACAGTACATTGGTTAGACATCTAAATAGTTCCTAAAATGGTCCCCCCTCCAATTGCTCCCTCCCTCCCCTGACCCTCCACCTAGCCAACGTATTCATTCTTACTGCATTCTCTATGCCGTGCTCCCCATCCCCATGTCCATCCATCAGCCACAAATTTGTACTTCTTTAACCCTTTATCCCATTCTCCCAGCCCCCCAAACTCTCCTCCCGTCTGTCCATCACCAAATTGTCCACTATATTTGAGTCTGTTTTTGATTAGTTTGTTCTTTTTATTCCTTAGATTCCGCATGTAAGTGAAATCATATTGTGTTTATCTTTCTCTGTTTGACTTAAATACCTTCTAGGTCCATCAGAGCAATATATTTTTCCATTTCCTTCCTTTTAGTCTGTGTCTTTTAATCTGAAGTGAGTCTTTTATAAGCAACATGTAGGAGTCTTGTTTTCCTTTCTATTCATCCGCTCTTTTTAGTTGGAGCACTTAATTCTCTTCCATTTGAGATACTTATTGATAAAAATATAGTTGTTACCATTCTTTATTCCTGTTTTTGATACATTTTTTTCTTCTTAAGGAAGTCCCTCCAACATTTCCTGTAATACTGGCTTGGTGGCGATAAATTTCTTCAGCTTATTTTTGTCTGGAAAGCTCTTTATCTGTCCTTCAACTCTAAATGATAGCTTTGCTCGATAAATTATTCTTTGTTGTAGATCCTGGGTCTTCATTCTGTTGAATATTTTTTGCCAAGCCCTCTGTGCTGCATAGTTTCTTTTGAGAAATCAGCTGCCAGTCATGTTCCCTTATAAGTAACTATCTGTTTATCTCTTGCTGCTTTTAATATTCTTTCTTTGTATTTAACCTTGGGCATTTTAATTATGATGTGTCTTGGTGTGGGCCTCTTTGGATCCCTGATTTTTGGAATTCTCTGAGCTTCCTGGGGTTTTATGTCTATTTTCTTCACCAAGTTAGGGAAGTTTTCCATCATTATTTCTTCAAACAGCTGTTTAACATCTTGATTTTCTTCAGTTACGCCAATCAGATGGATATTTGGACCCTAAATAGTGTCCCATATGCTTCTTAAATTATTTTTATAGTCTTGGCATCTTACCTCTTTCCATTCTGATTGAGTGTCCTTGGCTTTCCCATCCTCTAGATAAGGCATTTGATCCTTTTCTTTATTCACTGTTTATTCTTTTGTTTATTCCATTTAATATACTTCTCATCTCAGATGTGTTCTTCATTTCAGACTGGTTCCCTTTTATAATTTCCATTTCCATTTTTATGTTTTTTATCTCTTTGTTGAAGTTCTCACTAAATTTAACCAAAAGTTCATTGAGCATCTTTATAACCAGTGTTTCGAACTCTGCATCTGTTAGATTACTTGACTCTGTTATATCTGAATGTCTCTCTGTTCTGTTCTCTCATATGGTTTCTGTTTCTTTGTCTTCCCATTTTGGCTGCCTTTCTGCGTCTGTTTCTATGTACTAAGCAAAGCTCCTACATCTCTCAGTCTTATTAGTGTGGATTTGTGAAGTAGGTGTCCAGTGGCACAGTCCTGAGAGGGGCTCAGCTACAGGCCAAATTTAGCTCAAGCCTCTGCTCCTCCAGGGCTACCTGTTAAGATTCAGCAAGCAATCCACAGATGCTGTGCTTATAGTTGCCTCAAAAGGCCACGCCAGAAACTGAGGCCAGCTGTCTCCAGTGTGAGTCTAGGCACTGCTCAGCAAGGAGCACTTGATTCGCTGAGCATAAACCTGGATGTGGCTTGGGTGGGGCCATGAGTTGGGGTAAGTGGGGTTTCAGGGAATCTTCTGGGCAGAGCAACCTCTGTTATCCAGTCTGATGACCTCATGGCAATGGCAGCGCTGTGTCCGCACACTGAGTTGGGGGAAGGCTCAACAGGGAACAATGAATACCACAGGCACTTCTGTACAGAGCTAGTCTCCCTATAAGTCCCTAGCGCCTCCTGTGCGCAGCCCAATCGGCACTGGTGCTCAGAGCAAGCAGGTCCATCACTGAAAATCTGCTCACGGACGTGGTCCATTTAAGAGGCATCTGCCGCTGCCGCTGCCCCAGTCTTGGTCTCACTCAGACACTCAAGACCAGGCAGCCCCATGTCCTTGCCCTGTCCTACCTTCTGCTGTTGTAGGGTGCTTTCTTGGATTTCTCCCTAGTTGTATGGCTTGTTCATCAAGATCCCAGGTGATTTTTCCTTGCTGCTGCTCCTTGTTTCCGTCACAACTTTGATTCGTTCTCCAGAGGGATGAACAGAGCCTCTATCATCTACATTATTTTGGTTGCCCCTCTGAAACCTATATAATTTTATTAACCAATGTTACCCCAATAAATTTAATTTAAAAGAACAATTAAGTAGCTATCCACAAAAAGAAATAATAATAAACCTTGGATTGGGGAGTTTTCATTTAAACTTCAGTTTTTAGAAACATTCCTGAGTTCTCAATAGTGAGGATATTTTGTGGATATTTTAAGGAGTTGACAGTTTGCCAAAATCAGCTAGCAGCAAGAACTCAACCCACAATCTCCACTCCACTGAGAGAATGCTTAAAACAGAATGGAGTATACAATACATAAAAATGACAAAATCCAAAATCGTCCTTCAGTTTACACATCAGTTTGTTACACAATTAACAAATGCCCCGATTTCTAATGCTAGCTGAGTTTGGTGATAGAAAAAAGGCTTGCAAAATCTAGACACTTCTTTCTACTTGTAGTCTGAAATCAAGGCAGAATTTATCAGCCTGTTAAAAATATAGACAGGAGGAAAACTGATTATTTAACTATCATTCTTTTCCACTGCACAGATTAACTGACATACTGTCTTTAGATTGGAGATTTGTATATTGTTATGTAAATGGGCCAAAGATGGCCTCTGTGTATTAGCCTAACATGACTCCTTTGTTCACTTCTTCATAGCAGTCTAAGGTCATTAGTTGGCACCAAATTCAAATTTTTTACACATGCAATTGCTTTAAATATACCCAAATTAGCATATTTTTAGCCATTTAGAGCCTGCATACTTTATATACTCTGTGAAACTGCACCTAACCTCTAGGTAAGATGTAATCGTAGATGAGACAACCTCTAGCTATGAAAGACCCCAAACCCTCCTGCCCTTGGAGCTCTCTGATCCAGACCGCTGTGCCTTGCTGTCAAGAGACATCACTGAGACATATAAGGCCCCTTCCCGGTTTCTCTGTCTGCCCTGGGAGATCTCTTACCCTGTTCTCCTTCTGAGTGGTGGCCACCATCTCTGGAAGGTCTGTCATTGGGAGGAACTTCCCCTCTATTCAACTCTAGGTGTCACCCGCTAAAGCTTGCTGTGTGTTACTGCTTCTCTTGGTCCTGCCTCTTCCTTGATCAACTGCCAAATTTTCAAACTTACCACATATGTCTGATATAAACCTATGAGTATACTTTTAAAAAATAATAAGCCAAATAGCATTGCTTCTGACTGGGCATGAAGGAAATGAATCTATGTAAATGATGTGTTAATAATTGTTGTTCCTTCATGGTGTGAAATAGTAATTTGGATGCTCTTTTTATGTGAACCTTAAACACAGCATGATATAGTGAAGCAGCAAAGAAGTTAAAGTTACAGGCCTTGGGTTTGACTCTTGGCTATTTATTACTGTATGACCTTGGACAAGTCACTTAGCCTCTCTGAGGTTCAGTTTCAGAGCTGTAAAATAATGATGATGCTACCTATAATTCTTTTTATTGACCTCACTACAATACGGAAGTGACAGAAAAGGTATAAAATAAATTGGTGAACTCTAAAGCACATTATAATTAAGGGGATGGACTCTATCTTCAAATCTTGGCTTTAACACTTAGGTGATCTAGGGGTACCTCTCTGAACTTCATTTTTAATTTTTTTAAATTAAAAACATTTATTATAGTTGACATTTAATATTATATTAGTTTCAGGTGTACAGCATAATGGTTAGACATTTATATAACTTAGGAAGTGATCCCCACAATAAGTCTAGTACCCACCTGGAACCATACATAATTATTGCAGTATTATTGGCTATATTGCTTATTCTGTACTTTACATTTTCGTTCTGATTTGTAACTGTCAATTTTAAACCTTATTTTCTTTATCATCATCAAATGAAGACAACAATACTGCTTCCTTCATAGGGTTGCTCTGAGGATCCAAGGAATTCTCCTTCAAATCTTTCTACTGTATAGACATAGACATGTATTATATATGTACTTTGATGGTAAAATGAAGTAAAAGTATCATATAAGTCAACTACATGAGGAATACAAGCATATGGCAGAAGCACAATGTTTAGGAGTGGGTGATGTTCAATTCTAAAAAGCTATTAGAACTTTGGGAGATAAGCCTGCATTTATATGAAAAACAACTCTGAAATGTGAATAGTGTGAAATGTTGGAAGGGAATAATGCTCAAGAATAAAAATGCCCTCAATGATCAAAATAATGTTTACAAGTTCCTTTCTTGAGATTTACATATATGTAGTCTTCATATATATTATACTCAAACTGCAAAAATATTACTAAAGTACAGTGATGTATTTAAAAAAATCAGAGTCTTCTTGTTTTAAGTTCCAGACAGTGAATTACATCAAGGAGGTCTGGCATCTAATAAAAAATTACAAATAGAGGAAGGAGATTAATACCGTTCAGTGGGTCCAATGTGATGCTGAATGCTTTTACTCATGTCAGACTGACAAACCCTATCCTCTTAACAGAAAAAAAAGCAAAGACTGCTTTCACAACAACTATAAGGTGACTTAGTCTGACTAAAACTGTTCACGTGAGGACAGGAAGCCCTTTTCAGAAGACTACCATACCAAAGTGGGATCAGAATACACAATGAACTGTTGACATATGTTCTTTGTGAACCAATGCATAATATTGCTAAGTGCAGCTGTAAGGAGATGAATACGATTGGTCTGATACACTGAATTTAAAGGGGTTACAGAAAAGACAATACAGTCAATTAATACATCTACACACAATATATGCTGAGCAACAGAAATGCCTTTGATGGAAAATGAAATCAAATAAAAATAAGATGACTTGAACAGTATATAGGATAAAATTATTATTGCTGGCCAGGCAGATGTGGAAGGGAGCACTCCTCAACCTTACAGTGTATAATTCTATGATGACTGGTTTAGAGTGCATGGATTGTTTACATGTAACTGATGAGAACAAATTATTAAAAGCAAGAGCAAGATTATTTACTATCTACTTTTATGACACAGATAGCTATTCTGTAAATCTTTTGGGGAAGAAGGCAGGATACAGCTGAATTAATGAAAAGAAAGATGAAAGGGTGTGGGGAGGAGAGGAAGGAAAGAAAGCAGGAGAAACAAATAACAAATGAAAATATGAAAATAAGTCAAGGGATTAAAGTGATTGAGAGGCAAATTTACCCAAACTTTTCCTATTAGAGTTTTTTAACATAAGGAAAATTACTTTAACTATTAGCCAGTATAGGTATAAAAACAGTACTCTTGAATATGAATATATATGAATATATTTATATATTTATCCATTCCTAAATATAGACAGATTGGATAGCTTAGATTAGGGACTAGATTTCCAGTTACAACCAAAAGGTGACTAAATTGCTCAAACACTAACATAGTAGGGCTCATTACATATTAACTAATAAAAAAGTGTATATCTTTAGGGAAATAACTTGACTTTGCTAGGCTTTAGTTTACTCTTGCATAGAATGGAGTTATCAGGTTCAAATTATTGTCGTAAGGAGTAATGCCTGTAAAATACTGACATATATTAAAAACTCAGATTTTTGTTATCATCATCATCATCACCACCACCACCATCATCACCACCATCATCTACCAGTGAGGCAGAAGGCAAGTTAAACAGACACAGTCTAGGGGCACTTGACCACTGAATGCAAGGACTATGCAACTGTGGATTCATGCAGTATTGATTTTCATTTAAGAAGGAATTAGATAGTCTAGATTTGCTTAACTCTTCATAAATACTCATACTAGTCAGGCTTCTCCTTCTGTTAATATGGAAATAGGCAGAGTTTAAACTTTAACTCATATGAAAATTTAGGAAAATAAACTATATAGGTAAAAAGAGATATGGAGAAATGAGTAAATGTCAAAATTGAATTTATCCCATTTAAAGGTAGAAAACCAGAATAAAGGGATTAATTCCTTTTTTTTTTCATTGCTCTATCGATTGGTGTTGAAAGGACTTTTCATGAGTTTAGGAACATCTAGTAATGAAACGCTGGGACAGTTTGTGAATTCGGATGTTGTATTTTAGGAAAAACTGTTGCTGGCAGCCTGTTGGAATATCTCATTTTTTATTCTACAAAACTTGTATTAAATAATCTTTTTTTTTTTTGAGAAAAAGAACATTTCTAAAGAAGATTTCTGAAGTTTAAATATGATAACAGATGGTATTTGAAATCTTCTGTCAATTACATATGTGATAGAACTCTAACTTTAGATTCATTACACAGCTACAATTCTTGACAAAGAGTTCATGAAATTCAGGTATAGTCAAAGGAATATCTATCCCTTCAGAGGGATATATAAATATCCTTTTGTAGGAAATTTCTGATGGCCCAGGTCACTTAACCTTCGCTTTCAAAGATGTCTTTGAGAGTGGTTACTCTTAGTTGTCAACAAAAATCCATGTAGGACTAATAATCTTTTCCACCTTCTCTGTAGTAAAACATATCAACTAGTTTGAGGCTATAGCAGGTGACCTTGTTATTCTATGTTCTTTTCACTTCTTGGTGTTGATTATTCTCTTTCACTCAAGTGAGAAGTATTGTCTTTCTCCTTGCTTTGGCTGTTTTGTAGATGTCTACAATGGTATTATTTTATTCGAAGCATGTCCATATGTCCAACATAATACCATAGGCTGTTTTGATTTTATCCTCTTGCTTTGGTACCCTGCTGCCATTTTTTCTCCTGTCTTTCCTTGAGTATTTGGATTGTGATTATATGCTCGCTTTGGCAGCACATTTACTAAAATTAGACTGTGATTAAAAACCTGAGGATCCAATTCATGACCTAAGCACATGTTATTCCATATGCTTTGTTGCTTTTCCTGAGGTTTCCACATGTCTCTGCTTATATGTCACTATCTCAGAGAGACACTCCCTAACCTTTATGTTACTGATTCCCACTGAAACCTTTTCACCCACTTCTATCATTTATTATTTAAGCACTGTTTTTTTATTTTTTATTGCACATACCACAATATTTAATTATTTATTATATATTTTACTTGTTTTCTTTTCTGTTTCTCCTCTGCACTCATAAGAGTAGGCACTACGTCTGCCTGGAAACTTTTTATATTCCTAGATCCTTGAACTGGCAAAAATATATTCAATTATTTTCTTAGCATTTTACTTGAAATAATTTAAAACTTATAAGGAAGTGGCAAAAAAAAATGTTCAAAAAACTCCCATATATCTAGAGTCACTATTAACTTTTTTTTGCCATATTTGTGCTATCATTTTCTTTGTATATACCATTATGTATATATTCCTACATACTTCGCTGTTTTTTCTAAAAAATGCCTCTTTTAAGGACAATTTTTTTGTTTATAAACACAAGACAATTACGAAGATCAGAATATTTAACATTGATATGATATTCATGGTTAATCCACAGTTCACACCCAAATTTCGACAATAGTTTCATTAATGTCTATCACAGCAATTGTTTTACCAGTCCAACATGCAACCCAGGATCACACATTGCATTTATTTATCATACCTCTTTAGTCTCTTTTAATATCAAACCATCCTTTAGCCTTTTATAACCTTGACATTTTTAAAGAGTTTAGGTCAGTAGTATTATACGGTATTCCTCAATTTGAGTTTATCTGATGTTTCCTCACAGTTGGATTCAGACACTGTATTTTTGTCAGGAATACTACCTGAGAGGTGTTTCCTTCTGACTGCATCACACAGGGAAGCACATGATGTCAAATAGTCACATTATAGTCAAATGTTTTCTTTTTTTGAGAACATTTAAGTTCTACCCTCTTAGCAAATTTCAGCGATGTAATGACAGTGTTATCAACTGTTGAACATTAGATCCTCAGACCTTACCTATATTCTGTTTGAAAGTTTGTACCCTTATACCAACTTCACCCTATTTCTCTAGCTTCCAGCCTTGGCAACCACTTTTATACTTTCTGTTTCTGCGAGTTCAGATTTTTAAATATTCCATATATAAGTGATACCATGCAGTATTTGTTTTTCTCTGTCTGGTTTATTATACTTTAATCAAATTTCTTTACAGTGACTGAATGAACAGTAAAAGGTTATGTTCTGGGACTTCAGACTCATTGCTTGATTGTCAGCAATACCACTTGATATGCATTACAAGTGGTATTAATGAAACTTCTAATACAGAGATAATTTATATGTGAATCCAGGTCCCTAGAACTATTCTGTTAGGTCTAAGGTTAGATGTGCACTGTTAGGTTTTCTATATATATTTGAAATATATACTTGTTATTTACTGTCAATTAGCAGTTTGACAAGGTGTAAATTTTTGTTCTTTTATTTAAAGATATTATATTTCCATCGTTCCAGTATCTGAAACATAGGCATGGGGTGAATGAATAAATGAATGAGTGAAACAATGAATCACTGTTCAAGTTTAGTGTTATTTTATGATAATATGCCAGTTCTTAAAATTGAAAATTGATCCTTTGATTATCTCTGTAATAAGTCCTTGATAGAACCATAATATAGCATAACTGTAAAGCCATCATCCTCAGCTAACAGATGAAATAAACTAGGTCTGGAATATGGAGAGTGGTTTGCCAATGGTCATACACATGGTGTGATTGGGATTCAAACATTTCCTAATGATGGTCTCTAGATTTGGGGATAATTCTCTTTATCTCTTCAATAGAAAGAAAAGCATATTTTGACAGCAACTTCTAGGTTTCTTCCTTCTCCTTCAAGGATCACTGAATAGAATCCAATTAAAAAGCTTTTAATGTAACTCTCCTTGGTTGGTAATGGATAATAGACTAGAGGTGCTCTGTCAAATGGCTGTTACTAATTTTGTGTTCAGCTTAAAGATTTTGGTGATTTTCTCAGGACAGAATCAAAGAGCATTAATAAAGTTTGATCTTTTCTTTAGTTCGTGGAGGCAGAGATGTACTGATTTTGTTTCTTGGGATTCTTGACTACGTTGTCAACAGCAAAGATCATACATGTCACTATTGTATAATACATTTACTCTCTAATGCTTTTAATTTCTTAGAGTGCTTTGTGCATTTCTAAGTCCCTCAACAAAAGAAAGATGAGAAAAATGTGGAAAGACAGTGATGAAAATAGAGTGGTAAGAGGCTCTGTCCTTGGTTTTAATGGTCTTGCAGGTAAATGAGTAACATTTGGCTTTGCATGTTAATACTATTGGCATTATATATAAATAATAGATATAAATAATATAAATAATAGTTGTAAAAGTAGTCCAAATAAATTGAAATATATGTGTGGCTCTTAATGCAATTAAATCTATGTCGATTGTTCCTAAAGTCGTGTTAGAATTCTGCAGATGCAGAATTTTCAGTTATTAGTAGCTGTGTTTTGAACTGTGGTCTTGGATTCAAGAATATTGTTAAGAGAGTGAGCTCATATCACATTTTAGTGGTTGAAAACCTAGTAGAGTTACCTACCTAATAAATCAAAATCAAATTAAATTAAATTCAAAAATCAAAATGAATGATTCCTTATATTTTCATGGCTGACATTAGAAAATATATATTAAACCATGGATAACTTCCTTCTGGTTTTAATGATGGTCAAAGAATACCTGGGTAAGTATTTATCCCTTTATTTCCTAGCATATGGTAAGTTATGTGCAAGTATTGGTAGACAAGTTTATGTGTATTCATGCATAATGACAGTTTTCATTAGTTTACAAAATCGTTCACCTAAAATTACAAATTGTAAAAACTAATTTTGTCCACAAGACATATTCAGAGTATACTTTGAAGAATTAAATAAAATTAAATAATTATAATTTTACAAATTGTTATTGGGAGGTTCATTGTAGGAAAAGTGAATAAATATCTAATATTTTGATATTTTAAAAGATTCATTAAAACATTGTGTTAAAAAATTATATGATATATAATAAAATTTTATTAAGACTATGGAAAGCATAAAGAAAGATGAGATAAAATTTATTTTAAATATATTCAGACCATTTAAAAAATATGACATCAAATGTTTGATCCTTTGTGCTCTTAAAATAAAGGGCTGGGTTAATGGTTTTTTAACTGGAAGGAAAGGCCAAAGAAATTAACTTCACATTTTGCCACCTTGCAAATAACAACTTTCCCAGAGCAAATAATGATTAGTATTCAGTGAATAGTATCGTTTTATTTTATTTGACAAATTTTATAGAAGATCTAACTGTAGTCAATACTTGATCAACCAGAGGGATGGAGGGACACATACAGCAAAACAATCAGTAGTTCACAATTCTAATGCAGAGCAAAGGAGAGTGAGGAGTGGGGTTAGAGGGAAGAGTAGTGGGGCCACTAGAAAGCTAGGACTACCCAGCAGAGGAACAAAGCTGGATAGTGGGGAATCCACACCACAGCCTTCTTTTGCTGGGGTTGGGGTGGGGTGGTGTGTGGGGAGTGGGGGGGCGGGTGCTTTTCAAATGGCAGAGCTTCTAAAGCAGGTCAGAACTTTAGGCGTGAAAACTTCTAGGCACTGTCGAGAGATATGTGCGTGAATCTCTTTCCTTATTATTTCTCTCAGCTCTTTATCTGTGTCTCTATGTGTCTCTCTGAATATGTTTCTGTCCCTCCCTTTAAAATCTAATAGTAAGAAAGTAAGCATATTTGAGGCATTGTGCTTGTTAGGTACATGATCTCAAAGAACTTTCAATCTCATAAGAGAACCATTCAGAGATCTACTGCTAATATAGTTCCAAAGAATAATTTCTTAAACCATTTTTATCTGTCACCTTTTGTTTCACAATGAATGTCTTATATTCCCTTGAGTTAAGAATTTACATCAGTAAAGACTGAAGATTTAATCTTACAGACAGCCCTGAGGACATTCAAGGGCAATATTACCCATGTCCTAGGAAGTTTAGGAATGAGAGTGATGGCATATATTAGGGATATTTAGATTTCATCTTCTTCTAAATGAAAATTTATTATTTCATTATTCCTGAGGCTTCATTTATTATGATCTTTAGGATTTGAGATAATTGAAGGCAACAATAATAATCCCTTTATGTGTTATATATTATGGAGTCACTCATTTGGAAGGATTTCCTAGTATGTTCCAGACTGCACATAAAGTTCAGGGTGGAGAGCTCAGAAATGGTAAAGGAAGTGTATGTGGACATAACACACAGATGACGTTGATGTCTTGAGGGGCTCTTGCAGTCTCAAAATATGATAAATCCAGTGGCATGTCAGAGGTGTTGCAAACCCTCCCAGTAGCCATGGCAATTTGGTGCTGGAGGGAATATAATAATAATAATGATGATGATGATGATGATGATGATGATGATGATGGTGATAATAGATAATATCCACATCTGTTCTAATGAACAACAGTAGCAAAAACTGCTATGCATATATGCAAGGAATATCAGACTGCCTTTCAGTTCTCAGGAATAAATGAATAATAAAATATGCTTGAAGCCTAGAGGTATATAATTAAAAATTATTGTAGAACTAAGCTCTGGTAAGACTAACGTTGTCAGAGGAAAATTGTGCATTATATATTCCTTCACTAAATATTTCCCCTCCTGTCAAGTGGTAAATCGGGTAACCATTTAGAGGCACCTGTTTAGATTTGCCATGATCAAGCTGTTTGACAATAGAAATCATATTATCTCGATAAAGAAGTGATGATGCATAAAATGGTACTCTAACAACTGTGTGAATAGAGGTAGTAGTGAGACAGAGGTGGGGACAACGTGGAAGCATTAGTCCCTCAATGGTCATGTTTCACATGCACCCCACTTATTATTCAAGTTACTGGAGAAGCATATGAACCTGCGCATATAGCAGCAACTGTAAAAGAAATCACACGGACTTAATTATCATTATTAAATTTGCAGTATGTTTTTAAAAACCTAAATTCAATTGGCAAGTGAATATGATATATTAATTAAAAGCAGTCTCTGCTGTTAAAGAGATCTTGGTTTTCAGATGCCAGCTCTACCCCGAAGCAGATGGGGAGTATTGGTAAGTTATTTCATTTATCTAAGTTTCAGTTTCCTTATCAAACATAAAGATGGTACTAGTACCTCTAGTTCATAGAGTTATATAGATTAAATGTGTGTAGCACCTAATACACCTCAGTAAATATCAGTGATAGTAAAGTTCTAGGAAGATATTTATCTCATTGAATGATTAATTTCTTCAAAATATTCTAGATATTTTTAGCAAGAATTTCGTGGGACCTCATGACCTTTCTGGCATCTTTTAGGTGAAAATAAATTCATTTGGTTACTTCTCGTTACCCCTGAAGCAGCTTCAGTCCAGTGCAGGGCCATAATCAAACCTCCCAGCACACTTAGTTAAAGGCTGCGTCCTCCTGGCTCAGGCTGCTGCAGGCTGGCTTGGGGAAGTAGCCACGGTTGGCCTCTATATTTCACCACTTAGCCCTCTGACTTCTTTCCCCAATTTTGTAGGCTATTTCTGACTCCTCCAGCAAAGGAAGGGCAAAGAGGTAAGGGGCAGAAAGAGTAGTAATAGATTGTAACTGTCATGGTCGGCCCTGTGGACTCTCCAGGCAGTTGTGGGGGCTTTGCAGGTTCTTTAGAGGCCCTCCTGCAGTGCTGCTGAGAATGTCTTCTCTGCAATTCCCTTGATATGGACTAATAAATCGCTCGAGGTTGCTCAATTTAGGGTTCTACTCTTATTCCCCAGACACTGTTGGTTTCTCCATATCCCAAGGCCTCTCTTGGGTAGAATCTAAGACACTCCTTCTAGCCCTCTCAAGCATGGCCCATACCTGACCCAAGGGAAACCACACCATTTGGCTCAATACATTCTGTGACTGTGGCCTGTCCCCAGTGCTGGGACCATTCTTGGTAAGGCTGTCAGATCAGGTAGCCAGCCAGTCTTTTTCTCTTTCAATTTCTCAGGTGTGGACCACATACAGTCTAGTGGATCATTTTAGGTCTAGGAAACACATATGAGTCCCTGATAGTGCTTTCCCTGGGGTTAAGGATATCGCTCTCAGCCTCCAAAAGCTCTTCTAATTTCCAGCCTCTCCTCTCAGTCTCTCCAACTGCAGAGGTGGGTGTACAGGTCATGGTTGCAAAAGAGATTCTTCACCACCTGCTTTGTAAAGTCTCTCTAGTCATCTCTGACACCAACTGGGTGGCCAACAATTCAAGTCAGTTCCTAAACTAACTACCTGAGTTAATGCATACCCCACAGGTTAAGGGGTCTTAACATGACTGCTCTCATTTCAGATGCCAGCCACAAGTCCCGGATCCCCATGCTACCTTCACTTTTTCCAACTTGGCCACAAATTTGGGAGTTTCCACGATTCCCCTTTAGGTTTAGAAGTTACTAGAATGGCACAGAACTCAGGAAAGCACTATACTTACAATGACTATTTTATTATAAAGGTTACAAATGAGCAGTCAGAGAGAGGTATACTTAGATGCGGCAAGGTCTGGAACGGTCCTGGGTGTAGAGCTTCCATGCCTTCTCTGGGCTCGGCACCTGCCCAGCACATCAGTGTGTTCACCAGTCGGGCGGACTTTCAAGCCTTACTGTTGAGTGTTACTATCTACGTTTTATTACATAGACCTGATTGATTAACTCATTGGCCACATAATTGAAATTAATCTCTAGTTCTCTTCCCCTTCCTGGAAGTTGGGAGGCAGGCTGAAAGTGCTAACCCTCTAATCACATGGTCAATTTTGGGGGCAGCCAGCCTCTCCATCCTGAAGCTATGTAACTGTACCCTCACACTCCCAGTGAGTCACTTTACTAGTATAAACTTCGGGATGGTTCAGAGGGGCTTCTGTGAAAAACAAAAGACACTTCAATCACTTAGGAAATTCCAGGCATTTTTTGAAGCTCTACCTGAAACCTGGTACAAAGACCAAATATGCTTTTCTTTATTATATTACCGACTTGGACCTTGGCGGTGGTTGTTATGTATTGTCTAAGGGCCACAGATAAAACATGAGACAGAAAGAATCTCATTCAACATCCTGTTATACAGTTAAGTGCAGCAGAACTATTCTGACACAAATATAAGTTTATATAGGACAAGCATGGCCTTTAAATTTGTGTGAGATAATTTTAAATGTTCTTGGAATGTTCCAAGTTAGGTAATTATAAGTGCAAGGAAACGATGCAGATCAAAGACCTTGCTGAAAAATTGCATCCCTGATAACCAGTGACATATTTTTAATGTCTGCTGTAAACACCATGAAAGTCTTGCCTTTGTAGACTCATTTGAATGGAGATCTCCTGGGTACCAAAACCTTGAGAGTGACGACATATACCGAGAAAGATATTTTCCTACTTGAAAGGTTTGTATGTAGAAGGAATCTATGTGCCTATACATCTTAATCGAGGGTTGGAAAGATATAATTTATCTAGTAATTTGTAAATTTTCAAAGGTGTCTGAGGGAACTAAAATTCTTTTCTTTCTTTTCTTTTTTTTTTGGTGCTGAAACTCATAAAATGCTTTGAATTTAAAAAACACTTTGGGATCAAATTGAGACTTCTTGAACGGCTGCTCTTTTCCATAATCTGGAAATCGATTTTCTTGCAAATCTCCTCAACTATATGAACAATCAGTTTTGAAATTCAACAGAATTCTGTCAAAGGGTTGGTTATGATAATTGTGAAAGCTGCATGAAGAGGTTATCTTAGTAAACATATGGCATATTTCAAAAAAGATGTCTATAAATAATATTCGAAAACTTTGGAATTCTTTGCAAAATATATTTTAAATATCATAAGTACTTTGTTATCTCTCGAGCACAATTTTTCTTTAGCTTTTAAGCTTATGAGTTAGGTTGTACAATGAATGATATTTTTATTATAGATAGCAGTAGGATTGTTGAAGTAGGCTTGCCTTATTCTCCAAAAATTGTCCGTACTCCAAAACTTACATGGTATACGGACTAGCCACAGCCATAAGCTAACTTCAGTGTTAACCCTACTTAGATCTTTAACAGAGAGCTACGTGATTATTACTCTTTATTTATAATAGGTAAACAAATGGATGATTCAAATTCAAACTATTATCATAGAAAACAACTTAAAATAAGGAAAGTATAAATCTGTGATGCAAACTTTATTTCTACTTTGTAAAAAACCTATATAGTTAGTGGGAAAACTTTTATTCTATTAAAGTAGAGCAGAAAATTTAGAGTAGACAAAAGTTTGTATTAAATAAAATTTGCGTATATTTCTACCGATTATGTTTAGGATGTTTTCCATGAAAATTAATACACACTTTAGCGAAGAATAAACATTAAGCTATTAGGAATGGTTATTCAGCCTCAGTGATGCTATTATTTTTATGTATATCCCCTGCGACACACCTAAAATCACCCTGATTATAACAAAAATGATGCAAATTCAGTGTAGAAAAATTTAAAAATAAGGATAGTCAAAAATCATCCTTAGGAAAAAATTAGCAAATAAGAGCATGGACTCTGAAGCCAGTACCCTTGAATTCAAATCCTGGCATATCCACTTACTAGCTGTGTGACAACAAGCAGGTTTACTTCCTTCTCTGTGCCTTGATTTTCCTCATTTGTAAAGTGGTAACAATAATACTAGCACCTTTTTTATAGGGTTAATATGAAGATTAAATTAGTTAATATTTGTAAAATGCTTAGAACAGTGTCTGAAACATATTGAGTGCAATATAAATGTACTTAAAATAAGTATACACACTTCCTCTTTAAGCAAAAATTTTATCCTACTGTACCTCTCGTTCCTGCTTTTTCACTTAATCGTATAATTATTTTCCATATCTTTAATATATTATGCAATTTATTAAAAGCTTAGAACAATTTATTTTGTTTATAGCAAAAATTATATAAACTTATTATACTTTTAGATTGTTTCCAGCTTTTAATTTTTTAAAACGAAGTCATAATATGATTCTTATATCTAAATTTTGCAGCAGTCATTATTTTAGGATAAATAGTGTGAAGTAGAATTATAATATATACATGTATACACATTCCTAAGCATCTTTTTTACAAATTAGCAAATTGTTTTTTGTAATGTCTCAGTAATTTTTTCCTAGGATCAGTGAATGACCACTTGTTTATATCATGTTCCCCAAAAAACCTTTCTTATTGGTTGAATTAATATTGAAGCTTTTATCTGAATCTATTTTCTAGAGATTAAGTGTTTTAAAGTCTTACTTATACTTTCTTGAACAGAGAGCTAGCTGGAAGGAATTTTATAATGTTAATGGCAGTTGTGGGTGTTAGAATACAGCTTTGAGAAAGTGTGTGGCAACTTTAGCAGATGGCAGGGACTTGAGCTCGACTTTCTTTTTTGTATTTTAACATAAATTATACTTAAAGAACAGCTGTGGAAAAGTAGGTGACTTAGGAGGAAAAATGAACAATAGGTTTTCCATTCAGCCTGTTAACAACCAAAACAGCTAGTATTATGTGCCAGGCACTGTGCTAAGTGATGTGTTTCGTGTGTGTGTGTGTGTGTGTGTTTAATGTACGTATATGTGTGTTTGTGTATATATATCTCTCTATATGTATATTACATTTATATTAGATATAATTTCAAGTCTCTATAATAACTTTATAGGACAGGCTATATTATTACCCCAGTTTTACAGATGAAGAAACTGAGGCACAGAGAGGTTTTTATAACTTGCTCGTTTCCATAGCTATAAGTCTTGGAAGCCTGATTGGAATCCAGACGGTCTGGCTTCAGAATTTTTGCTCAGCACATATCACCTTTCAAATTCCTTAATCGAGGAATAAAAGAAGAGAAAGAAGCCATGTATTTTGGGTTTTGTGGCGAATTTCCTTCAGAAAGTAGAGGTATAAGATGTAGCTTGCGACATCTTTGCAAGGATTGAGAAAGAGCAGCCTCATTTAGGTCATCTGAAGACTTAATGAGCCAAGTACAAAGTAAGACTTGGTTCCACTTAAGGCTGGCACAAGTTGTTATGCAGAACAGACATGAGCCAGCACCTTTATTCAGGATGGAGAAGTGGAAGCAAAAGCTCTGATCAAAACAAATCTCATGCCTGTGAGTTATCCCCAGCTCCCTGGGAGAAAGCTAGAGAGCTCAACCCTATTTGTGCCTAGGATTTTTTGAAGGAAATTACTTTAAATGATAGCTATCTTCTATTTACGTAGCTTAAAAAGTTATATTTTACACTGAAGAGTTAAATCTAAGCTGGCGGCTGTGTTTTGTGAACTCTAGCTTGCATTAGAAAAGTAAGCTGTGCAGCTGTGGTTTCACATTGGTGAGAGTGTCTTCCGAATTAATTCTTTATTCGGCAAAAATTTCTTGGTCGTCTATCAGGTGCCGGTTATGATCCTGCTCAATTCTGGAGATTCATACTTAAATAATACATGTACTGCTCTTAAGGAACTTCTAGGGGGAGGCAAATAATAATCAAATGCACAATATAACAGACTGGGAATAAATGCTATAAGGAGGTAATAGGGGATACGTTCGATTGAGTAACAGTTTTGTGAAACCGCCAAAACTGCAAGTGCATGTGACACATCTCTGAAAGAGAGTAAAAAATTTTTCTCTCTCAGTTAGCATATAGTGGCAGATAATGTCACAAAAGTTCTGAGAGATAATTGCCATAAAAAGTCACTGCTATGATTAAGTGTTTTGGAGAAAATGATGGAAAGTACAGGATCAGTTGATAGATTAGAAAACTGAATGTTTGTCAAAAAATATGTCAATTGCATTTTAAATTATTGAGGGCAACCTTGACAACACTATTCACAGTGTCTAGAATCTAGATTTTTGTGGAGGAAACCATATTCTTCTCTGTTCCTTGATTTACTTATCTAGAAATAGAAATACAAAATGTATGTCAGGATAAAACTGGATACCAAATCTTGCATGAAGCTGATTTGTCTGCATTAAATGGTGTCTGTATTCTAAGCAGTAGTGATTGAATCCGATCTGCCTAATGCCTATACAGGTTTCAATTCACAATGTCAGAATTTCACCAGTTTTCCCAATTTTATTTGACCGAGGTTAGTCCATGCAAAAGTAAATCATTGCTGAAATTTTTCTTTTATTCCACTTATGTTGATAAGAAGCCATTTGGGAGCAACTGTGTTTTATTATTTATTATTATTCAATATTTAATTTGGAGAAAACCAACAATAAAGAGATATAGGAAATAGAGATGCTCTTTTCTGGAACAATCGCTATCCTTGTTAGTGACAAGATAACTGAGTAATTTAACTTGCTCAAAATAATATATTCTCGAAGAATCTCAGCAGCCTCTAGTCAAAAATGAAAGCTCACTTATACAACAAGAGATAGTCAAATCAGTATGACAAAATCTAAAACCTGTATTTTCTGGCTGAACATGATCTTCTATAATCACAGTAGAAAGATACTTTCCCAGGTGTCACCCAGGAAGGCATTGGTAGGTGATATTACAAGGATCAGTCTTTCTATGCTGTGAATACTAATGTAATAATTTCCTCAGATTTTTGTATTTTTCTGTAGTTTCAATTTAAAAATGAATCAAATACTACTTCTTATTTTCAGGATACTCCTTCCTTAACATCGTTTCAAACTGTTAACAAATTCATATGCTGAAGAATAAAAGTTGTCATGGTGATTTAAAAAAATACCCACATATATATATTCATTCTGAAAGTGTTTCTTCTTTGGGAGGAAGTAGTTTCTTTAATGTACCTATAATTATTGCAGTAAACTGCGTTGTGGCTATGAAGCACGTGTAATCTAAGCTCTGTAGACTCGTATGGATTCTGCTGTTAAACCTTCTCTTCAGTTTTTTTGTTCACTGCATTGCCAAAGTGTTTTCTACATTCTTTTCTGTAACTCTGAAGATCAGAGAAATTAACTGTATGAACCAAAGAGGGAAAGAATATATTTTAGTTTATTTAAAGCACCTACAATTTAGAAATAAATATGCATAACAGTTGAATTTATAAGAAAATGGCTATTGGTACCCACTTTCTTGTCGCTTGATCAAAAATCTCTAAGATAATGGGAAAACGTATAAATAAATAACGTGCAAGAACTATATATCACTTTTTCTTGCAGTGTCCGTTGTTATAAGGTGAGAAGCTCAGCTTTTGAGACGATTCTGCCAACATTTGTGCTAGGACATGTATTGCAATGGTTAAAGAACATATAATAACCTCACTCTTTCTTTTTGGGGAGGTTCTTTTTTGAAAAAAAAGTGTAAATGGGTTATGGCATTCATTTTGTAAGTCATTTACAAAAGTTTGCACCATTTTACCTCTTGTCACATTGAACAAATAAAAAGGCATAATTTTCATTTTGTCAGCAAATCACTCTATGACAGGCAAGAGCCTACATCGTGTATACAGCAACACTCTCTAATGGATTGCAGGTCTCACATGAGTATGTATGGTGGCTCATTATAATTGCAGCAACAAAAAAAGCAGGATAAATTGCCACCAAGTATTTGACTATGACATTTATATGTATTTCTTCTTGACATGCCAATGGACATGTCACTGTAAATTGTCCATGAGGATAGTAGTGACAGCTTTATGGACTAAAGTTAGAGACCCAGCCTCTCACTTGGCTAAATGGTGACAGCCTAAATAAGAACATAGTGAAACAGCTTACATGTAGTTGTATGATTCTGTTATGACACATTTTAGGCATAGACTCTCCCAAGTACTTTGGGAATTTGAAATAAAAAATGAGAAGGTGAGTATGATCTAATGATTTCCAAATATGACAAATATGAAGGCTCCTAACCCTGGAACAATTACACAGGCAATGATGGTAGCTACCTCTCAGGAACACTGTGAGGATTAGTGAAATCTCCTAGCCCAGCAACTAGGATACACGAGAGTCTTCATGGATATTTAAAACTTCCTTTCCTTAATAGCACTGCGTCTCTTTTCCTTTACCAAACAATAACGATAAGTGGATATCAACAATAACCTCTGCAAACATTCAGTGGAGAGAGTTTGCAGCAAATGTAGAAGAATTCAGAGAGAGGTGGAACTTGATCTCGTCTTTGAAGGAACTTGGAACTTAAGTTAAAGTCAGGAGAAATGCAGAGAGTATTCTAGGCAAGTGGACCTGCAAGAGCGAAGGCTGAGCAGCAGGGGTTCACCTGGCATTTCTGAGGTACAGTGGAGGAACAACTGAGGTTGGAGGCTGATTGTAGATGGCTTCAACATGATATACCCCAGAGACTGTGGACTTTGTCTTATAGACAGTGGGGAACTTGTTGAGTGATTTTACTTGGTAGGATAATGGCAACATTTATAGAGAAAAATAAGTCTGGAGAGATGCAGATTTCAGAGATATGATGATTTGATTTTAGAAATATGGAGATTTTAGGAGAAGAGAGAGGCACAGAAGCATAGGAGAAAAGTTATGGCTGTATTTATCAAAGCTATAGAGTTGGTGAGTTTTCCGAGAGAGAGAGAGAGAGAGAGAGAGCAAAGACAGAGGATGAGAGGGAGGTGGAGAGGGAGAGGGAGAGGAGGAAGGCAGTATGAGGTTTTAACTAACTTTGGCATATGCTCACATAGCAGATGGGGGAGGAAAAACCAGAAAAAGACAGAGTAAAGGAATGGTCACTGAGGAAATAGGAGAGAATAGCACAGAAGATTGTCATATTGGTGGGGGAGGATTGACTCTTAGTCATCTCCTACTAGATTCAGTTACTCTGGTGGCTTTACAGGTTTTGAGTCACCTTATTTTTTTTCAACAGTATAAAATTTTTTTTAAATTTAATTTTATTATTAGTTTCAAGTATACAGTACATTGGTTAGACATTTATGTAGTTTATAAAATGATCCCCCTCATTGCTTTTTCTCTCCCCTGGCCCTCCACTTAGCCATTACCATTACATTCATGTTGACTACATTCCCTATGCTGTGCTCCTCATCCCTGTGACCCTCTATCAACTACTAATTCGTACTTCTTTAACCCTTCATCTCATTCTCCCAGCCCACCAATCGCTCTCCCTTCTGGCCGTCACCAGATTGTCCTCTATAGTTATGAGTCTGTTCTTGATTAGTTTGTTCTTTTTGTTCTTTAGATTCTGCATATAAGTGAAATCATATGGTATTTATCTTTCTCTTATTTCACTCAGCATAATAACCTCTAGATCCATCCATGTCATTGCAAATGGTAGGATTTCATTTTTGTTTTTAATGGCTGAGTAATATTCTATTATATATATGAACCATAACTTCTTTTATCCAGTCGTCTGTTGATAGGCATTTAGGTTGCTTCCATATCTTGGCTATTCTGAGTTACCTTGTTTTTGTTAACAACCTAATTCCAGGACAGAGAAAAGGAGACATTGGTTATTATATGGGGCCATGCGATTTTTAAGTGGCAAAGTTGGATTTGAATCAAGGATTATTTGATTTCAAGCTCTGCTTTTATGATTACATCCCCAAAGGAAGAGTTCAGAGAGGAAGGTTTAAAATCATTCTGAGAAAATACACAAAAATGAAAATTAGACGAACTCATTGTCTTTGGTAGTTAAATTTTTGGTGAAGTGTAAGAAAATAGTTTCAAATGAAAGTTGAAAAGACTCATTGCAAGGAATGAAGGAGGAATTCATGGTTAGAAATCAGAAGCAGAAGGCATATATTTTCTGGAGAAACTGGGCAGTATAAAAAAGAAATATGATGGTAGACCTTTGGTATCTGAGATCAGAGGAGGTTTTTGGGTAATAATATGGAGAGCATTTTACTTTCTTAACAACTTGTAAGAATATCTTCCGAGTATTGGAAGAACTTGTCCAAGAAGATGATTAAGAGAGAGCTGCTGGAGCTTGGCCGGACTGTGTTTTATATGGGAGCAAAAATTTTTGCTCTGCAAGATACAAGAAGAAGAAGAAGGAAGGGCTGGTCCTTTTAGGTAGAATGGACTGCATGCTATGCCTGAGATTATTTTCCAGTGAGATGATTGAGAGGCAAGATAAACAGTGGCTGGGGGCTTCAAGGAGAGAGACTAGGGAAGAGATGTGTTTAATGGAGATTTTTTTCTGAGTGAAAAATGTATGCTTCATGTGACATGACACTGCCTGTATCCTACAAAATCCAAGATGTATTTGGTATGATTAGTTGTTTTTTTTTTCCTTAAAAGATTTTGATCAATGTTGGTGAAGTACTGAAACTGTCACTCCATATGGAAGAAGACCCATATTCATGGACATTTAATTTTAGTTGTTTTATATTATTTTAAGATTAGAGCAGTTGAATTAGTAAATTTATGGGGTAGAGGAAGGAGGCAGTAGAGAGTGAGAGATTGAAGGTACAGAAGTGAAATTATATGGACTCAAAAAATAGGTTTATATCTCACAAATAAGGAGAGTTGGTCATCTTTTCCTCAGAAGTAGAGGAAAAGGGAGAAGCTTGGGAAAGACAACAGTTTAAAGTGAAGTGGTAATTGTGCCCAGGAGAATTTGGGGAGAAACCCTCAAGATGAGAAGTTAGACCAAGATGAGCATCATCATATTCTTTCTATCCACAGGGAGCAGTATCATTTTCTGGAATGAGGAAGCAGAGTTGAATGTAGAGCTTGAGGAAGGCAAGGGTTTTGGCTCATCTGATCGAACCAATGAATAAAATGATTTCTAAGCAGCACAGAAAGATAGTTTCGAATGTCATCGCGTAAGTTCAATAAATTTTTCTAGCAATGTTGCCATTTGGAGTAGAAATGAATAAAGTCTGGAGATATATTTAGGTAGAAAGGACTGCATGCTATGCCTGAGATTATGTCGGAAGGGTTGTTGCCAAATTTGAAAGAAGTGGTTAGGTATATGCCAATTTTCTTAAAAGAGAAAGTCTCACTAACTAAATTTATATGTCTTAGGACATCTAATTAAAGTATTTATAGAGGTGTCGATATCATCTCCATTTCATTATTTTTGCTTCACATACTACTCTTGGTGGAATTATTTAAATGTGATTAATCCCCCATTTAACTAGTTCAGTGTTTGGCTCATGATGGGCTGTATTAGATATGTTTCATGGCATTTCTCTACCCTTTGTCCCTTGTAAGAGGAACTTCCATGTTTAAAGTCTACTCCTCTGAAGGGATAGACCTGGGAAGCCAGGGTTTTTACCAAATGGTCCTAGTTGGCCCTAGACCACAGCTGTTTAGTTAGTGACTTATGATCCATGGCCTGGAAAGAAAAGGTGAGCTAAGCTAACATGATTCTCCCTCTAGTTAAGAATATTTGATAAATGCTAAGACAAAAAATTGAAAGTGGTTACTGAAAAAAAGCATGTCCTAAAGTCTCCCTGTGGCCATAATAGTGGAATAGTCATGATTCAAAGTCCAATTCCTAGAAGGACCTTAAGGTGTAATTATAAAATATAATTTTAACCATTTGTTTTTAAAGAGAACGAACTCTCTGGCTCATGGATAAGATGACATAGTGCACCTCCTGTAGGAGCCACACGATGTATTCTCTATTGAACAGTCAGAACATTTAGCTGAAACTGGAAACAGTAACATCCTACCTCTTACAGAAAGTGACTGCTCAGAGAGCTCATAAAGAGACACTGAGACTGAAAATCTTGTCTCCAAGAATCTTTTATCATCTTCTTTGTAAAACATAAGGAATGTATATTAGTATTTCTTCAATATAGAGTTATTTCTAATTCGAAGCAAAGAAGAAACACTTAGGAGTATAAAAGAATGCTGCAAAAACATTAAATCCCTGATTGACAGTTTGTATTCTCTGCATAACCTTGACTATTTTATTAGCAATGCCCGTTTGTTTTTCAAAATGCAGTCTTATTGCTCAAAGGAACCTTTAATAAACTTGCCAGTTGGAAAAGTTTCTGTATGGTTAAGTAGGATACAGATTTGTCAATACTGGTTTTGTTTCTTTACTCTGTACATTGTACTTACTCCATTCCCTTCTTGGAAGATGTAATAAAAACAGTTAACATTATACACAATTTTCTGATGTTATAAAGAATGCGTGACTGTGAGGGAGAGGACTGGCTAAAAGGGGATTATTAGGGACGACCAACAAAGAAGCTGTAAATTAATAGGCTTGCTCCTTTTAAATAAGATGTTAATCAGATGGAAAGGAGGAAGTTTAAAATTATTTCTTAGAGGAAAAGCTCTTCTCGTGTTAGGGAGATTCTAAACATGTTTGTATGCCAAGGTGAATTTATGGGTCTCCTGGAAGGGATTACCGAGAAGCAGTTCTGGAGAGAGATCTATGTCTTACTAGGTCAAAAAAGAAAACCACAGAGCACGAGATGATTCTCTAAAAAGAGAGATGATGACAAACTTTTGGAGTCAAGCCAAAATTAAGTAGGTCATGGAGTTTTCTCCCTAAAGCTATCAAAACAATGTGAATTAATATTATTTCTGTTTTGTTTTCAAAGAGCTTGAAGAGTATCTGCTTGAATACTGATGCCTAGTTTTAGTTAATTTAAGCTTCTTCTATTTGCATAATATATATGTCTTTAACTGGAAAAGGGTTTGGAAGCTCATGGTAATTTATTATTTTAATAATGTTTAGGGCTTGCAGTGTAGACCAAAAACAAACCCATGATTTTGCCACTAACTGGTGCTGAAGTTATTTAAATTGCAGGGTATTTTATCAAGTGGCTCTTTGAAGAAAGAATGTGCATGATCTGTCAGTACCCTGATGAAGACTTCTACAAAATGTTTTGCAATTTCCTTGGTATAATGACTCAAGTGATAAATTCTTTCACAATCTGCTTTAAAAAAACAACAACAAGAGAATTTTCTCTCCTGAATCGTATGATTACCAATGTGATATGATAAACTACTGTTTCTCTCTTTGGTTTTAAGCAGTCAGAAGCTTATGCTTAATTTAGTGTTCAATTACAAGAGTCCTTTTAGTTTACTTTTAGTAAGATGACCTGAAAAATAGATAATATGTAAGAATAATAAAAACTATAAACTCCGTGAAGAGGTTTTGGTTATATATTCACCACTGTCCTCAATGCCAAGGACAGTTCCTGGAACAAATGTAGCTGAAATTCAGCACGTTGATGTTGTAATACAGTCACTCTCTCCATGTTAATAATCTAATAAGGAAAATATCACATGCAAATGAAGTAAACAGTAAATAAATTTTGAGATCCAATTAGGATCTTTCAGAAATATCAGGCAAGGAGTCTGGCAAGGGTGGGAGGGTAACTAAATGAGACTACGGGGACTGGCTTTAGCTTTGGAAGAGAAAGACAGCATGCTAAGAACTCTCTGGAACTGTGTGTGGAGTTGTTTCCTGCTGACTAGGTGACTCAGAGTAAACAAGCTCAATGCTTTGAGTTACTTGTGTCATCTGTTCTATTTTGAAGCCATTGCTTAATTGGAGAAAACCTCAGGCCTCGCAGAATGTGGACTTTATTTCGTGTAGGCATTTTGTAAATTGGTATGGGTGTTGAGCAGCAATGGCCGCCGGTTGTTGCAGTTAATTATTTTTCTTGACTCTTGCCAGAGAATTTGAGCCCACCCAAAGGGCTTCGAAAAAGTGGAAAGAGGAGTCATCATTGAAGTCTTTACTCTTTATGACTTTCCATTATGTTTATTTATGTAATGGTTTACTCTGCATGTGGCTTGTTTTATAAAGTACCTCAAATCACTTTTGGAAGTTGTCATGGCATAAATAACATATTTTTTTCAATGTTGATCTTTTTACAGTTCAGGAAAGTATAAACTTTCAAGTATTAAATCAGTTTTTTTAAGCAAAACCTATAGTTTGCAGGAAGTATAAGCAATCTATATTAATTTTGAAAAATTACTGGTAAGCAAAGCAGTATTGGGCAGAGGGAGTTTTTGCAATTCAATATCCACTAGAAATAAGGCCTCACTGAAAGGTAGCATTTTAGCAAAGACCTGGCAGAAGAAAGGGAGTGACCCTGCAGATATCTAGAAGAACATTCCAGGCTAAGGAAACTACAGGGAAAAAAATTTCAAAAAGGCTCGAGATAGGAGTGTGCTTGGTGTGTTGAGTTAAGACCAAGGAGTGGACCAAGTCAGGGCAAGATGACAGATGAGGTCAGGAAGTTTGCAGCAGACACACTGTGGAGAGTTTTTTGTGCCTTGAGAAGACTGACTTTACTTGGAGTAAGGAAGAGAGTCATTGGGGTGTTTTGAAGCAAAGGAGTGATATGATCCGATTTAAGTTTCAAAAAAGATTATTCTGGCTTCTATCACTGTCTCAGGAATGCATTTGGTAGTTTAAATGAATAGGGGATTATTTTTCTTATTTTTGTTTTTGATGCAAGAATTTTCTGGAATCAGTTCAACATTTCCATGACGCCATTACAGACCCAGGCTCTTTTTCTCTTTCTTATCCATCGTCCTCCACAGGTTGGCTTTCCTCGTTGTGTTCTTAGTATGTCTACTGCAGCTCCAGACACCACATCTTTGTTCAAGTCAGAAAGAAGGAATGAAAGGCAACACTAGTCATTTCTATTTGTAAAGCTTGACCTCTGTGTAACAGGCTATTTGTACCTATAAGAGAGGATGGGGGTTAAATTATTTGCTTTCTTGGCCCCTGTAGAAGAAGCAGGAAGAGGAGTTGGGGATGGGTGCTGGGTCAGTCATCCTGTAGTGTATGCAGTCATATCTATTTTATCTGTGTTGCTTTATAAATGTACCACGCTCTTTCATGTACTTTTTTTTTTTCATTTGAGTCCTATAATGATCCTGTAGAGCAAGGCAAGGAAGGGACTGTAATCTCCATTTTAGGGATAAGGAAGTCAAGGCCCAGAGGGGAAAGACACCTCACAGGTATTTTAATGACAAGGCAGGGACTAGAACAGATGTAATTGACTCATTATTTTCTGACATCTAAATTTAGAATCATATGAAAAGCCTAGATTCTCTCCCCAGGAGATGTTTTACTGGTGTTTCCGGCCTCCTCCAGTAAATGAGAGGCTGCTGGAAGGCTCCTGTTCTTTCTGAGGACTTGGACACTAGAATTACTTTGTGGCTTTTTTCTGGTTACTTGAGATCGTAGCTGCCCGAGGTAATGCAGGAAGCCAAGGAGTAACGAAAAGCATTATTCTAGGGAAGGAAGAGACAAAGTTGTCCATCTGACCTGTGACACAGTGGAAGAGTTTGTGAAAATTCATGGATAAAATGTTTCTTGCAGAAACATTTAAAATGCACCAGAAGACAGATAGATCTCCTTCCGTCACCATATATTTGACCCCCTTTACCTTTACCTGCCTTCTTCCTTTCCCCATGTCCTTCTGGCAACCACTAAACTGTGTCTGCGAGCTTTTGTTTGTCTTTCTGCTTTCGGTTTTATATCCCGCATATGACCGAAATCATATGGTTCTCAACTTTTTTTGTCTGACTTATTTTGTGGAGATTCGACTTTGGGTAGTGAGCACACAATGCAATGTAGAGATGATGTATTAGTGAATTGTACACTTGAACCCTATATAATTTTATTAATCGATATTACCCCAATAAATTTAATTAAACAAATAAAATGCACCAGCTCTCTCTCTAAAGAAAGCATATTTTCATTAATTTTGTGAATTGCATAATTATTTTATAAAGATAACAATTGCCCTTTGTCTTTTGACAGTCTGTGGTTTCTATATAAGATTTGCTTAAAGCTGGGTTTACGAGTAGCTGTGAGAAGCAGAACAGCTGAGCTCCATGCCAGACAGGCATTTTCTCTCCTGTCTCACAGTGGATGCATTTTGGAGAGGCTTGTGGTACTCTTCAAATCCATCTTCTGTCCAGGTGTATGATCAACTTTTCCTTTTACAAGATTGATGTTGTTTTATTCATGAGAACTTGGGGCCAAAATAATTAATGACCCTGGCTCTGACTGGTCTGTGAAAGAGTATAGTGAGGCCCTAAGTTTAGGCATAAAGAATTAAAATGTAAAAATTATGAGGAATGGGAATTTTAACTTATTTACAATGCTGGGAACATAAACTACATTTATTCGTTACAACAATTTGTGTTAGATGTTACTATTTTTATTAGAATTTCTGTTTTACATATAAAGGAACTGAAATTTAGAGATAATTAAATTACTTAAAGTTACAACCAATAAGCAACTAAAAACTGGGATTTGGATCTAAGCATGTTTTACTTATTCAGATACTAACAACTTTCTGTAGTGTCCAGGACATTCTAGAAAAATTCTAAGGAAAAGTTAGGAAAGGTGATAAATCTGAGGGTGTCTCAGAGACTGAATTCAGAAATAGGCAATATCAGAGGTACACTATAAGTGAGATTTGTTATGGCCTGCTTCAAGGTCAGTGTTGTTGGTTCTCAAATTTCTGTAGCTTAGGAATCATTTAAATAGTTTCTTTTAAAATGTGGATTCCTGGGCTCCAACCCAGAGGTTCTGGTTGCGTAGGAGTGAGACAGAATCTGGGAATCCACATTTTAGTTAGTATCCAGATGACTTTGATGCAGGTTTTCTGTAGATGATATTTGAAGAAATATTGCTCAAAATTGAAATTCACCACACCAGGCATTCAGGAGGCATTCCGCTTCACATCCAGGAGTTGGTAGAAAACAGATAGATACACTGCTCACGAATGAAGATAAACAGGTTTTCTCCAACGAAGTCTTTTCCCATTTATTCCAATTTGGCATTGAGAACGTAGAGAAAATTTAGAAGCAGAGCAGCCTCTTTTCTAGGTAAGAATACAGAAATTTAAAAAAAAAATACAAAAAAGAAAGCGTACAGCATGCTTTATTTACTTTTCCTCTTTACTTAAATTCTATAATTTTTTATTTCCCTCACATAGCCAGATGCACTAGAAGGGATTCTCAGAAGATGCTAAAAATATTGCTCTTGTCACTACAGACTTTACATCCCCACTGCTTTATTTCTTTTGAATTTTTAGCAGAAAAAGTTCCTTTTGTCTTTTGCCTTTTTCTGACAAGAATTAGGTTCATGGGTTCTGAGTTACTTCTTCTTCTTTTTTTTTTTTAAATAAGAACTCTTAGAATTAACTCTCTTAACAACTTTCCTATACATGATATATCAGAGTTAGCTATAGTCATGCTGTACATCACATCCCTGGTACTTATTCATCTTATAACTGGAAGGTTGTACCTTTCGACCACCTGACACCTTCCTCCAATTCCTTCTCCCCTCATCCGCCGCCTCTGATAAGCACAGGTCTGATCTCCTGACCACTTTTTCTATGAGTTTGGATTTTTTTTCTTTTTCTTTTTTAGATCCCACATATAAGATCATATTTGTCTTTCTCTGTCTCACTTATTTCATTTAGGATAATCCTTTCAAGATCCATTCATCATTGCAAATGGTAGGATTTATTCTTTCTTTATAGTTGAAAAATATTCTATTGTGTGTATATGTGTGTGTGTAGAATCAATCACAACTTCATATATATCAGAACTCCATTGTATGTGTGTGTGTGTGTGTATCTATATCTCACAACTTCATTATCTATTCATTCATCAATGGCCACTTAGGTTTTTTTCCATGGCTTGGCTTTTGTAAATAATGCTGCTTTGAACATGAGTGTGCATATATCTTTTCCAGTTAGTGTTATCATTTCCTTTGAATACATTCCCAGAAGTGAGACTGCTGGATCATATGGTAATTCTAGTTTTAATTTTTTGAGGCTCCTCCATGCTGTTTTCCATAGTGGCTGTACCAATTTACAGTCCCACCAATAATGTACAAGGGTTCTCTTTTCTCCACATCTGTGATAGCATTTGTAACTTTTTTTTTTTTTATGGCCGTTTTAACAAGAGTGAGGTAATATCTCATTGAGGTTTTAATTTGCATTTCCTTAATGACTAGTGATTTTGAGCATTTTTTAATGTACCTGTTGGTAGTTTCTATACCTTTTTTAAAGAAATGTCTATTCAGGGTTTTTGCCCATTTAAAAAATTGGGTTATATGTTTTTTTGCTATTGAGTTGTAGGGGTTCTTTATATATTTTGAATATTAACCCCTTATGAGATATACGGTTGACAATTATTTTTTCCTATTCCATAGGTTGTGTTTTCATTTAATTGATTTTTTTTTTTTTTTTTTGCTGTGCAAGCTTTATAGTTTGATGTAGTCTCACTTGTTCCTTTTCGTTTTTTTTTGCTTGTACTTTGATAGCCAAAAATTCATTACCATGACCTACATCAAGGAGCTTGAGTCCTATGTTTTCTTCTAGGAGTTTCATGGTTTCAGGTCTTACATTTAAGTCTTTAATCCATTTTGAGTTGATTTTTGTGAGTGGTACAAGATATGTGCCAGATTTATTCTTTTACATGTAACTATTCAGTTATCCCAGCCATTTATTGAATGTCCTTTCCCTATTGTATGTTCTTGACTCCCTCATCAAATATTAGTTGACCACATATGCTCAGGTTCATTTCTGGGCTCCGATTCTGTTTTGTTGATCTATGAATCTGTTTTTATGCCAGTATCATACTGTTTTGATGTCTAGCTTTATACTACAGCTTGAATCAGGACAAGTAATGTCTCCTTCTTTGGTCTTCTCTCCCAGGATTTCTTTGGTTATTTGGAATCTTTCATGGTTCTAAGTTACCTTTGTGACAGGGTCTTGCCTCTCTGGCCAAATTTGCCAAATCCATATTAAGGCCAAGTGTTTAGGTTTCCCAGATATTATTTAGACCTGACGTCAAGCTCAGGCTGAGTAGGTTTTGTTTTAAATGGGGAGCTCAGCCTGGCAATGAAAAGAATAAAACAAAACAAAAATCACAAGGCTATAATCTTGAATATACATTTATTTCTTCATTCATCAAATGTTTATTGTGTCTGTCGTTTGTTAGATATGTCCTAGGTGCTAAGCTAATAAATAACTTACGATGAAAAAAATTGATTTAGAAAATCACACTGTCTTTGGTTTCTTGTTGAAAACCTTTAAAATTTGCTTACTAATCTATATTACAAGTTTATTTTAAATATATTAATATATCATTTTGAGTATTTACTGTGCCTATTTCCTGGAGACTGTATATTTTCAGTGCCTGGAGAACTCTATGTATTTTGGGGTCATGTAAAGAATAACAATACTAAAAGCATAGACTTAAGAGTCAAACCAATCTTGGATCACTTCTTGCTTCTGCTTCCCTTTAAGCAGGGTGAACTCAGCAAGTTACTTTTCTCCTCTAAGCCTCATTAAAAATAAACTTTAAAGTATACCTTAAAAAGTCTTTCTAAAGATTAAGTAACTAAAGAAGGTAAAGCATAACGTTTGGTATTTAATAAATTTCAATTATTATTGTCATTGAGGTTTTTCAGATGCCCTAATGGAGCCTGTAGTACAACTGAGTTGAGGACACAGATATGTTCTTATTTAAAGATGAAATGAAAAAGCAGTCTGATGAGTACCAGATCAGTCAGAGCAACAAGAGGTGTCGTTGAGGGTGGGAGCAATGGGTGTTGGAAGGAGCCTCTTAGAATAGCCAGTCGTAAAGTTGTGATATAGGCAAAACATGAAGCCATGCTCTGCCTATATTTGCAGATTAATCTTCAGCATGCAGTACTTATTTTGAACTACACAAATCAAGAAATGTTGGAAAAGTAAGAAGCAGAGGATAAACAGCAGATAATTATTTCTGTAAGGGAAAATTAAAGGATTTGTTATTATTTTAATCTAGGAACATGGTTCCTAATCTTTCTTGTCCATGAGCCACTTTGAAAAGGCAAAATACACACATAAATACACACATGTGCCTAACAGAGGGGTTACAAGAAGTAAGTGCTGATTAAACACTTGTTTAATGTGTTGATGAGTGAATGTGCTTTCCCTATTTTCTGATTGATTTTGCAAAGCCACAAGCAAAGCAATTTTTGTAAAGACAACTTATTGGAATGGAGGACTGATGACTTTTTAAGTTATACTAGTTGCATTACAGCCAGGGTAATCATAAAATCTATCATTTAAAATGGGACACTTTTGAGAATAAAAAAGGCTTTTTTGTTAATAATTAAGCTAAGACAATGAGGGTCAACCTGACTTGTCCTGGGTAAATAGGTATATATGGGCAGCCTGAATATAGTTTTTATTTGTTAAATATCTATCATTAGTCATTTTTAGTTAATATGAGAAATAAATTTATAGTTTCTATAAAAATAAGCTTATACAATCTCAGTCATGCAAACCCTATGAGAAAAGTTGTGTTTAAAATAAAAAGAAGAAATGAAAGTTAATATTTATTGAATGCTTACTTGCTAAGCATTATCTCTTTCAATCATAGATATAAATAAAGCTTAGAGGGATATGTAAATTCCTCAAGGTTTCATTGCTAGTAAGTAATAGATCTAAATGAGGCTTTAATTCCAGATTAGTCTGACTTGGGACATTATCAAAACATACATTGACAGTTCTGATCTAAAGCAGAAAGATGTTTAATAACTGTTTTAAGTAAAAATTGTGAGTCTTAGAGAAATTTATAGTGTCTCAGAAACATGAAGAGAATTTGGGAGGAAGAGGTGGAATAGACCTTTCCGTGAGCATTGGAGTCTGTCTTCCTGAAATCCCTGAGAACATAGGAGCGCCCCTCACTTGAGGTAATTTAGAAAAAATTGGAAAGGGCTATGAACTGTTCATGTACATTAATGCATTATTTCTCTTAGTCTGTCTCTTCTTCACTCCAGATGTCCATTGAATTTTCTCAGAATTTGAATGTTTTCACCCTTGCCTTGTGCTTTTTTCATGATGATAAATGCTGATTTCTTAAACTGGTTTACTAGTAACCTTGCCTAAATGTCAGACCAAGGTTACTTTGTGATTCCCATCTTGAACCAGAGCTATGCTCTCTCCTCAGGTTTTGGCCAAGAGTGGGCACATCTGAAGGATGATGATGATGTTGCATGAGGAAAAGAACTGGTGACCTTGAATCTAGGAGCATAATGTTGACTGGAGTCAGACTTTTGTTTTCAAATTATGATTCAAGCATGCAGTAGCTGTGTGGCTTTGCGTAAGTTACTTCACTTCTCTGAGCAGGGCCACTTCATAGACATGTGACCTATGCATTTACAGAGGGTCTGATGCTCAGGAGAACCCTGCTCTTAGTTTAATGCTCTTTGGTCTCTATCTTGAAATTTGTAATATTTTTTCAAACAAGGAGCCCCGCCTTTTCATTTTGCCCGAAGTTTGGCAAATTACGTAGCGAGTCTTGTTTCTAAGCTCTAGTTTATTTATTTTTAAAACAGGTATAGTAATATTTTCTTCATCTGAGGGTACACGGGATCCTCCTAGGAAAGGATATTCAAGTGGGAAGATACAGTCAGGCAGTGAGCTTAATCCAAACTATTTAATTTGTTAAAAAGGAAGGTTGAATATGGCTGTCATGTGGTTTAGCTAGCTGTGGACATGTGCTATGGGGTGGGAATGGGGGAAATGAAAGTGCTCTTTTAAATGAGAATATCTGGGAGACATTAGAAGCACAGGCAGCTTTGTATAGACCCATGGTCACATAGTATAGCATGAAGATTAGGGAGAGTGTTTCTCTTTATTTTAGCTAAGCTGGGATATGGTACCTCAGTGTCAGTGCTGGCATTGGTGCCAAAGCTTGGTGGACTGGTTTTGTCTGAGTGCCCGCAGCAGTGCCTACAGGGTGGTAAAGTTTCCTTGAAGGTTTTGAGGGACCTCAGAGAGCCGAGCAAGAGATACACCACTACCACTATTACCATGAAAATGACATGACATCATCGTGGGAGGAAGAGGAGGAAAATGAGAGGTGCCAGTTGGTTCCTTAAGTATTGTATTAAAAACACATGAGAAATTTCCTGCATCCTCTGAGAAATAACTGGAATGGTTTTTGTAAGGGGCTGAAGGTACTCTAAAAGCTGGTGAGAAAGCAACATTAGAGAAAGGTGGGTTGTTGATAAAATGAAGACTGGTCTTGCATTCTGAGTTAGTGTGGTCTGTGACATGTAGATTACCTCAACATATGAACCTCTTTTACTTCTGTTAATTAATGATAGGAAGAACTGAATTTCAATTATAAATAAGGCAACATAACATTCAAGCAAATCATAACTTGAAAACCAAAGGCAAGGAAAAAAATACTTATTAAAAATGTTACTATTTCATCCTTTTTTTATAGAAAATAATAATGGATTATTACTGTGGTGTTTGAAAGGTTTTTATTTATTGCTCATACCTCTTGGTTCATGAAGTTGAAGGCTGTTAAGTATGCAAGTGAGATATTCCATTCATGATCCTACATTTATCCTGTAGATTTAAATATGGATAGCAAATCAGCACATATTCCCAATTAGCCAATGCTGTTATGTATTTCAGTAATCAGTATCCACAAAAATATGTTAATTTCTGATTACGCATGGATAAAAGTAGTTGTCTTCTTAGTAGCTGAATTTTCGTATAATTAATAAAACCCTTTGAGAGCAGTATGGATAAAAAACTGATGATGAATTCATTGTAGCAAGTTGTAAAATGGTTAGCCCAGTGGAGGAGACAAAAACGACAAAAACAGAATCTACCACCCGTATTTGGGAGGAGTAGAGGTAAAGACAGGACTCAAACTATTGGTTTCACACTTTGTGCAATGTGTTTTTTTTTTTTAAGGCTAAACTAAGAAGCAGATTCCTCAATCTGTCATGCCTGCCATGGAGAAGAAATATGCCATTTAACAAGTACTTTGCCCAGGTGTTTTTGCTCCTACCAGCTGGCAACTACAGAACACAGTACTGTCTTATACTCACCAGGAGACATTACAACAAGTTCCCCGGGAGTTCACAAACAGAAAATATCCAGGCACGCTCAGCAGGAACGAAGCTTTAATATTCTTAACCCACTGAAGGTAGAGAAAAGTGTTCATTAGAACAGTTGCTCTAATGAGTCACATTTATAATGCTCTAGCAACCTGTGTTTCTTTATTGGATACTGTTCTTAAGCTAGCATTTCCTCAGGAACAACTTGCTGCAAAGAGGTTAAGAACTCTGCTCTGAAGTTTTGCAGAATGTCGAGAGTTTTGTTTTTATTTAATGTTCGAACAATTTTAGTTTATAGCCTATGTTAGAATATTTATTTTTCAGTGGTCTGAGCTAAATTTATTGCTTGGAAACATAAGCAATGGTTTGAACTATATATATTCTAGCCCTTTGAGTGACCGGATAGACATAATGTCACACTTCAGCCCTGAGCGTGGTTAATTCTCTGCACTTTTATGTTGACTAAAGGGAATGACTCCTGGGAGGTTTTGCTCTCATTTAAAATACCATCTGCTAAATTGCTAAATTATGTTCTAAGCTTTTTTGTTTTTAATGAAGGGTTACTTTCTAAGAATGACTTAGAAGCATTAAGATAATTTTATTTGCAGTTGTGACCTTGAAAAAGATGCAGAATGTTACTGCTTCATGTTTTTGGCAGAGTCCTTCAAACTAAACAAATGATTCTAGCAGCATAATTTTATTTCTTTTGCCAACAGTTCCAGGTTCCTGGTACAAATCTTATATTTTCTTATTCATAGAAAATCATTTCTTCTCAAGACATAGCTTTAGAAATTCTCTGATACTGAAATATGTTCTTGTAGCTATATTATACAAATTCAAAGAGAAACATGAGGAAGAAAAAATACTAATATTTCCTTGACATTTCCAACAAGCAAGTATCTCAAAAGAAATTTAAAACCAAGAGACAGAATTCAGAAAGGAAAATTACAGGAATTAAATAACCGTAACTTACGTGTTGATAATAAAAACTCAGAAAAAAGAAGTGTTAAAATTATCCAAAATGTTTAATTTTAATAAATGGAACATTTTTTTAAAAGACATTTTCATATTATTGGCACTTTTTTCCCCCTTCAACTAATGTTTTTTGGGACCATGCCTTTGGAGGAGGGAGATATGCCAACTATGCTGGAAAATTTTAAGATCCCACAGAATTATTTAATTTATTTCTTTGTAGCAATTAATAAAGCCATATCAAATAATTTAAATTGGATGAGCTGGTAGAGAATGATGTCATGCGACACACACGAAGTATCTCTTTAGCATTCTAGGAAGATCAGCTCTCCTCAGCTAGATATTTTCTTTGGACACCACTTATGACACACGACTGGTTCAGTCATGGTGGGTCATTTGCAGCAGAGGACCTACTCTGCAGGCAACTCAAGAACTCAAGAGTGTCTGCAGGATTGGATGAGCCACAGGGAAGGCACTTGGGACTCAGCATATAATATATTTGCTTTCAGCTATTTAAATTCTAATGTCTAAAGATATATTAAGACATTTTGGATAAGGCAGATCCAATGAACTCAACGTAAAATTTAATGAAACCAAGGGGAAACATTCTACAAAATTCTTTATCCTCAGAGAGGTACTTTTTAAAATGAATTCAAATGAAATGAAATAAAGGGGTTTTTCTCTGAGTACTATATTGAAGCTTGGTAATTCTGTACAAATACCATCTTAGAACCTTTAAAACCATAGGAGAAACACAAAGGTGTTTTTTTTTTTAAAGCAATGTATAAAGATGATACCTTTTAGAGAAAAGACTTCTCTAAAAGAAAATAAATTAACATTCTAAGTCAGGGTCATAAACTATGGCTTGTGGACTAAATCCTGCCTGTTTTGGTTTGGTCCATGAGCTAGGATTGATTTTCACATTAAAAAAAAAAAAGTTAACATTTATTGAATGCTTATCCACACCAGGCGCTATGTGTCTTGACTCATATAATCTTCGCTGTACTCTGATGAAGTTGGCACTATCAGAATCTCCATTTATCAGTGAGAAAACTGAAACAGAGATGTGCAGGGTCACCCAGTTAATAAGTTGCAGAACCAGGACGTGAGTAATTTGACTCCAGGGTCCTTGCTTTCAACCTGCATGCTGTACTACCTCTGAAAACCTAAACTCGCTAACATGCTATGTATGTTCTGCTGCTGCTCGCTTTATCGTTATTCTCCAACGGCTCTCTCCAGATATCTTTGGCTCCAGACCAATGAAACCCCTTTCAATTCCTGATATAACTTCTAATCTTTGCAGGCTCTGGATTTTCAGCAAGGGTCGTCCCTCTGACTGGAATGCTCTTCTCCCACCTCTGCCTTTCTAAGCCCTAACCACCCTTCAAGAAACAGTCATTGCTGGTAATAACCAACTGAAAGATAAGATGCTCTTTGTAATAACACCAAAACTTTTAACTACCAACTAAACAAAGAAGACATTTACAGAATCATAGGAGAAAATTTGAATAAATAGAATAATAGTCACATTATTTATTTATTTTAGTTAGTTTCAAGTATACAATACATTGGTTAGACATTTATATAGTTTATAAAACGATCCCCTTAATTGCTCCTTCTTTCCTCTGTTTCTTCACCTAGCCAATATATTAATGCTAAGTACATTCCCTATGCCATGCTCACCATCCCTGTGACCATCTATCAACTACTAACTTGTACTTCTTTAACCCTTCACCCCATTCTCTTAGCCGCCCGCCCCCAGCTTCCTCTACCCTCTGTTCACATTTTTAAATTATTGGAAAAATCAAAGAAGAATAATATTTCATGACACATGACGATTGTATGACATTTAAATATCAGTGTCCATAAGTAGGGTGTTATTGGAATACAGACATATTCACTCATTTATGTATTATCTGTTATAGCTGGTCAGTTATGTGTAGCTGCTTTTGTGCTGCAATGACAGGGTAGCAACAGAGACCATCTAGTCCATAAAACTTAAAATATTGACTGTCTGGTCCTTTGCAAGAAAAGTTTGCTTCTTCCAATTTAACTTCTGATTTTGATCTATGATTGCATCATGAAAAAGTAATTCGTTTTTAGAGTTAAACTGGATTTTATGTCATAATTATATATGGACACATGATGAGCACATAATCATACCAGGTTAGATTCGCCCTGTATGATTTTGTATTGTTATTTGCATGGCATGTAGTAGGTGTCCAATAAATATGTTTTTGAAGAAATAGATGAATAAATAGACACACAAAGCTGAAAAATACCAGTACTAGAAAGAATAATCCATTTTAGCCATGTGCTTTTTCTTTTGATTTAGTTTAAACTGTAGTTTTGAAGATTTGTTTAATTTAGTAGTATTTGTCAAGTCCCTGAAGTAACTAATTGCCATAAATTTGAAAATAATACTTTGTTGGAATCACAAACTATATTTGCATTTGATTTAACTCAACTAAATACAATCCTAATTAGATGCCTGGTGTTCTAGCTTTTCCTGTTCTCAATTCATTTTTTATGGTTCCTCTGTGTCATTCAGTATTAAAAATATATGCAAATCTCTGATTATTCACACCAAGAGACAGAGGCTTCTGTGATCTGTAATCATCCATTTATACATCAAGAAATTGATTTTTAGAGAATCAATAATTAGGTGGCCTTAGAATATAAATCCAAGATTTCTGCTGTAGAATGGCTTTCTTCTAGTAGACTTGTCTTTTGGCTCTGAGTCTGAGGCTTCTATGACTATTGATTATAATTATTTTTAAAGTTAACGACTCTCTTGGGACTTCTTTTGAAGCTGCAGTAAGTCCAAAATGCAAAATTTCTGACTGAGTTAGTAAACATATAAATCTCTAAATTTCATCAAGCAAGTTCTTTACTGAAAGCAGTGTAAATTAGAAACACGTTTCAATCTGATAATTTTATTAATAATATCACATCAAGATCATTTAATAAATCACAGATACAATATTTAGGTTTTAGAGCCAGAGCCAACATTACTGTGAGAGAGAGTTAGTTGTATAATTCTTAATGTGAGAAAATTTTAAAATCTTCTAGAACAGAAAGGTATACTAGAAAAACTTTCTTAGGTAAAGAATATTAAAACATTAATTAATTTATTTTTATGACATTTTAAGCTATATATTTTAAATGTAAAATTATTTGAACAAAAAGGATGGTAACTATTTGCTCAAAACAAGTCTTGCAACATGCAGATATGTTATATGGCATAACAATAAAATGAACTCTGCCCTTAAATAAAAAAACAGAATGCTATTAATTGTATAATCCTGGATCTCTTCAAAGGTAGTGATTATTTTATATTTGCTTTTATTATTCTCATGCTTTAATTTCAAAGTTTTATATATTGTAAACCAAAAAGTATTGCTTAATTTTGCTTATCTTTGAACTTTTGTAGTTTTTTTTTTTTATCCTTGATATTGTATCTGGCTGTACTTCATTCATTTTCCCTACAATAAAATATCCCATTGCATGTACAGACTGCAAGTTATTTACCATTAGCCTCCATTGGACATCTGGTCAATTTCCAATTTTTCTTCCCTTTTTTATACTGTGCTGCTATTGATAGTAGTGTAAAAATCTTCTGATACACATTTGCAAAAGTTTTTCTAGGGCATGTAATGAAGAATAGAATTGCAAGATCATAGTTTATCCAAATATTCAACTTTATCATATAATGAGACATTATTTTAAAAAATGTTTGTACCCATTGACACTACCACTAGCAATATTCTATTTGATTCACATCCTCACTAGTATTTGGTAATGTTATTACCAAATAACATTACCACATAACAGACTTATTAATTTGTGCCCGTCTATTCAGTGTAAAATAATTTCATTGTGGTCTTAATTTTCATTTCCCTGATTATTATAGAGAGTGAACATCCTTTTATATTTTTATTACTGCTGCATGATTTTTCTTTTGTGAAATGTCTTTTGTCTTGTCACATCTCTTGTCTATTTCTTTCTCCCTATTGAGTCGTCGTTTTCTTATTGATTTGCATTAAAACCTATTTTCCTAAATAAAATTATCCTTAAATGCAACAACAACAACAACAACAACAAAAACTTTACAAAATATTTGGAACCCAACAGGATTTCAAACCATTATGTGGATTCTGTAAAGCAATGATAATTTTTTAAGTTTAAGATGGTCTCCATCAAGAGGATGTTCATCTCTGGTTAAACATTGTATTTAAAGGTAGATGGCAGACTAAATCATATATATGGTAGCTAGAAATATGTTTACATTTTTTAAACCCAGAATTAAGAGTGGTCTTTCATCCTAAAGCCTTTATTATTGGGATAAGCTGAGTCCTAATCTTGGCTCTGATACTTTTAGATTAATTAACATTTATATTATACTTTGCATTTCATAGTCTTCCAATATTTATGGAATCAAAAAGTTCAGCCTGGTAACTAATTAAGCCAGTGCTACCATATCTGTAGTTTTTTTAAAGCCCTTTCTAGTAGTGTATCATTATGCCATTGCCAATGGTAGCATAATATTAATATAAAGGGTACTTAAACATCATTATGCTACTTATTGTAATCATTTAAAATACAACTTTAAAATCCAGTTATGCCCTAAAGTGATATTTCAACTGTAAGAGGAGAGCATGTTATTTGAAACATGAGCTTTCCCTGTTAGATGCGTTTCATTCTTCCCTTCCTCTGTATCAGAAAATGTCACTATCTGGAGATAATTATTCACATCAGGTCTTCTACCTGGTGAGATGGCTTGAATGCACAAGACTCGTCCTTTCAGTGCTCTTCACTGGGTCTCAGGCCCCCATGCTAAGTCTCATTTACTCTGTGACTTCATATGTTTACAGTGGCATAACAATGACCACGCTGGATTCTGTGCTGAATATATTCTCGTGCTGTTGCTTCCCATATAAAAGAGCACTCTTACACTGCTGCTTTCATCAGACATTTAAACCAGCACTCCCAGGTAGAGTGAAAGTTCATCTTACATCCAGTTTCTGAAGAGACAGAAACTGTATATGGGAGAACTTCTCTGAGATCTTTGCTTCTCTGTACCATCTAATAATAGCAGGATTCCAGAAAATTACTTTCAGCTAGGATGCTGTGAGGATAAATGATATCAGTGTCTGATATAGTAAGTGTTCATTAAATGTTACCAATGGAGGAAACAGTGTTGATTCTATATTGTTATAAACATTTACAAATTTGGCATATACCATATTATGTTATTAATTCATGAGGCTGCCTTAGTAACACTTTATTTTTAACATAAGGGCATCTTTTATTTTATAGTATTTTGGGGGCTACTGGTTTTAGTTTTCATAATGTGCTGAAAACTAATTTTCAGACTTTATCTCATTTACTTAAATAGTACCTAGGAAAGTATATTCATATAATAAATGCTCAAAAATTTTGTTTTGGTTAATTTAGTAAATGATCTAGGGCCTATTTATATCATAACCACAGATTTAAGAAATGTAATTGGCCAATAGAAATATAACATGTATTCATTTGAACTTTTAAACAAAAGTCATAATTATAAAGTCATTATCATTTCAAGGTGGCCAGTGTTCTGGGGACCCTGTTATAACCACTTTGTCTGGTTCACTATCACCAAATGATCAGTGGGGACCTTGATCTGGGTACACATTCCAGAGTAGGTCACCTTCAGCTCCCTCCAACAGGAGTTCAAGAGTCCAATTTCAACAACACAGGAATATACACAGAGAAAGATATAGGGGAAAGCAAAATGGTACTTTCTCATCTATGAAAGATAGTTGTTAATAATAAATATTAGCCCTTGTATATTACCTCATTAAATCTATATTATTTTGAAATCATATAATTTTTCTACTTCCTGAAAGAGAGAAATGATCCGTCTTATCTCCATGCCTAATCATCCCTAAATATAACAATTTTAAAATGCATAAAAATACTATTGCTTTTGTCCCCTTCTTGTGTCTATCTTTTCTAGGGAGAAGAAAGAGAAGAAATGAAGTAGAGCTTCTTTTAAAAATTTACCTTCTTCTGAAGTTAGTTTCTAGAAAGAGAATGAGAGAGAGAGATTAAATTTTCCTAAAACCATTATGGCATGTCCTAATTCTAGCTTGTCTTTTTCTTAACCCAATCTTTGTCAGACCTAATTTTGCTAATAGAATCTTTATTCTAGTCTTTTCTATGGATCATAAGACAATGTCTTAAGTTGTTATAAATTTTAAATTGTGTGAATTTTTCTCCTTTACCAAGACTTCCTGCTATAAGTCATCTAAAAATAATTTACTCCCAACTATTGGTTTTAACAAAGAAGAATGAACCTGAAAGCTAACAACAATGGAAAGTGGAGCTAGTCTCTGCCATAGCTTTTTATTTTGGTAGGATATCGAATGTTTAAAATGCTTTGGCTTGAGGAGTCCTGGATGTTTCTTCCAATTCTTGCTGCCTGCCTACATCCTGCTTTAGTCCTGTTTCCCACTAGAGCTAGGTTTGTACTCCCAGCCGGCCGGCTTTATACTCAGATTCCATTTACATCCAGACCTGCTTGACTTTCTCTGCTTCTGGCTCAAATCCAAACAAACAAACAAACAAAATATGTCTGGATAGATCAGAGATTCAGATGGTTCAGGGGCGTTCGAAACAGTTGTGCTGTATATCTGAAATTTTGGTGCATTCTTGTACTATTAAATGAAATAGTAAAGCCCGATTTTAAAAATAGTTTTCACTTTTGCAACTGTGATGCATGAATACAGTATATGTGACCAAACAATACTTATGGCTTATTGTTACAACCAAGGTCAATTTCTGGGCCTTGTTTCCCAATGACAATGACTTTTATCTCATTTTGATTAAATTAACATTTATTATTTATATTATTATGACTTTAAATAATGTTGATTGCTGACATGGATATATTCCTATTCTAATCCTTTTTCCTTTTTGCTGTGCCACAAAATCAGAACATTTATTTCAAAATTATGTCTAATTATATTACTAATTTTACAAAACTAGCTTAGTTGGAATTTTAATCAACATATATTGTTCTATAAAATACACTTTTGGTCACAAATTGTTTCAAAGTTTTTTGAGCAGGAAGTGTATTGGATTTTTTGGTGTGTGCCTTAGAGCAATATACTAAACATAAAAGGTACTCAATAAGCATCTTGGTTGATAAAATAGAGCTTGCAATGTTTTTCTTTCCCATTCTTATTATTTTTAAACTAATAAGATCACAAGTGTCTAACAGTTAAAGATGTTCATCTCTACCTGTCTTATCTATCTATATATTTACTACAGGAGCAAACAATGTGGGCTTTGTTTGTTTCTAAAGGACATTTAAGAAGCTCTAAACTTATATTATGAAACAGGATTTCTCAAATGTTTTGATATCAGAACCCCTTTACACACTCAACAGTTATTGAGGATCCCAAAGATTTACTTTAGAAAATTCCAGAAAACATGAATGTGCACAAGCGCACCATTTCATCAGCTTATAGAGTGATACCATCTTATATCACTCAGACTCTGGAAAACTGCTTTGTTCAATAGAGATAATCAGAGTGGAAAAGTCAAATAACTGCTTAGTTTTGTTGTTGCAAAACTAAAAGGGTCTTGGTACTTTCGGGCCCCCCATACGACATTTTAGGAACTGCTATATAAAACATGAAGTGGTAATAACAAGAAATAGTTGTCGAGCACCTTGAAATTTGCAGTGTAGTTTCATAAATGTTTTCTATTTGACTTAGTAACACTGTTATGCTAAGATTATGTCACTTTATAGGTAAGAAAAAATTAGTTCAGAAAAATTAAGTGATTGGCTCAAGGGAGCTCAACTAGTAAAATTAATCTCAGATCTTCTAATTGCAGACCTGTGATTTTTTTTTTTATTATGACATATTTCTCCCATACCTGTGCAATCTGAAAATTCTCCATGAAGCTAGGTTAGTTGAGTTAAAGCTAGTCCCATCATAGCTTCAGGAGCATGAGAATGATTTGAATCAGAACTGAATTCTCCATTTAATTTTCAAGTGATCCTGTGATGTCTGATCTAGTCCTGGGTGACACCTGAAAGTTGAATTTGGTTCCAGGTTAACCTGAAGATTTGGGAATCTTTCTTAGTTGGATCCTGGATAGTTCTGGAATTATACCTATCATGAACCTATAATTCTGCCTCAGAATATAGCTGTGCTCTTTAGAGAGGCCTTACAGGCACACATGGCTTATGAGTGGGCTATACCAGTTTGGGTGACCGGACACCTGGACAGACTTGCCATACCTTTCTTGAGCTGTACTGTAGCTCCAGTTCACTAGATGAAAGTGACCAATAGCCGGGAGCAAAAATATAAAATGCCGTTTGCCTGGGAGCTGGCCCTAGTGCATTTATCTCTTTTGAGGACTGTGCTTTCCTGTACTGTCTTTAAGCTTTAACCTTTGGGCAAATCAAAATGACAGCACTGTACACCCTATAAATCAAAAAAGACAGGGTCAAAGACCACTTTTTTTCTCTGTTACTGCTCGGGGCTTTGATTTTTCAAGTATTAAACATGAAGAAAATATGGATCACAGGTGTAAGGGACACAAATATGTGCTGGGTAAAAAACTGTATTTAACAATGTTAAATTTTCTTTAAAATGAATGAAAAGAAGGATGAGTTTATAGAGGTGGTATAAAAAGTTCTTTGACTATTTTCTTTGCTCTGCAGGCAACTGATCTAGTTAGGTCAAATAAAATGTCTGCTTTATTGAAATAAAATGTGGCAATTAAAAAAATATATCTTTCATTTCTTTTACTTATCTGCTAAAAACAAAGTAAAATGAAACAATAGCCCTCACAACAAAGCTCTCATCTTTTGACTATGAAGAGAAAGTCCATATTTCTTCACTTGACATTTAGGTGGCTTGTCATTCTTGTGCCCAATTGAAAATCAACGTTTTCATATGGTTTCCACTTTTCCAAACAATTGTACCCACCACCTTAAGCCAGGCTGGCCTTTGTGTCTCTCGAACCCCCAGTTTCCCACCCCCGCACTTCTGCTCATATGGTCCCTCAGCTTACAGTGCTCTTCCCTCATTTCCTTCCTTTGTCGATTTCTACCCATTGTTTGAACCTTTCTTTACCAGTCCAGTACAAGACAATCTGCTCTTCCTCTAAACTTCTAGAGTAGGAATTGGCAAACCTTTTTGGTAAAGATAGTAAATATTTTAGAGTTGGTGGGCCATAGGCCTCTGTTGCAACTACTCAGTTCTTGTATAGTACTTAAGTAAATGAGTACAACGGTGTTCTAGTAAAATCACCTACAGATAGTTTGTACTAATTATTCTAGTCACTTACCATGTAATGTCCTTTTTTTGTGTGTGGTTTCATGTGTTTATCCAATGCTTACCAAACTAGACTATAAATTCCATGAAGACAACCTACCATTCTTAATATTCCTTATACCTATCCTGGTATCTTAAACAAGATCTGTATTCAGACATTCAGATATTTGTGATTCCTTTAAATCCTCTTTAAAGACAAGAAAAATATTTGATTCTTCTTTACTTTCATTCTGTTGCCCTTTTTGTTTATGTACTAAATTCTTGATATTGTGTTCATATGTTGGTTCTTTCCTGAATGCAAGCTTTGGCCCATGTTGAGATGTAGTGCATCATCTCTCGATGTTAAGAAATATATTGAAGATCAGGTTAAATACTTTAATGTGTATCCTAAGAAAAGATTTTATGACTTATTTGCTGTTAGAATGGTAATGATGCGACCTTTTGCGTAGCCTGCCAACCTAGTACTCATTTCTTAGGAGAACAAAGTACCATAGGTTGACCTCCTGATGGAAACCCTGCTGAGTTTTACCATTTAATAAAATAGAGTCTATGGTGTAATTTGTACTATGTGAAACTCTAAAGAACAATTTATAACAATAATGTTTCTATTTACAGCATGCCACTATGGAAGGGACAATAAAATGTCAAGTTTGACAATGCCTACTGATTGATACTAGGGTCAGAAGGGGAAATATTTCTGTTCTCAGCATTGCAGAGTCAGTTGGCACAGTAGAGGGCAGAATACAGTTACTTTGCATTCTTTTCAAAATTCAAGGCTTTAGAAAAGACAGCAGTCTAGATGTTATATTATCCAAGAGAAGATGGAGTATAAAAACAGAAACAAGTGAAAATTACATTTTCTAGCTTTTTTTTCCCCTCATTGTTAGTCTGGAAAAAATTCTGATAAATGTAATTCGGTCATCAATTTTTATTCATGTTGTATTGTAACCATCTATTTAAATACATTAGCTGTTCCTTGCAAATACTACACTCACATTTTCTGGTGACCTAGGTGGAGTCTGAGGAGATTAATTATAAATCATGAGATTTGTAGAACTGATGAGGGGGAAAGTGTAGCTGTCACAGGTAACACAAGGAAATATGCAGCTCAGGCGCCTCATCTTGAAATACGAATTAGCATAATTCGTTGGTAGCGAAGAGTGGTTATTCTGATCACAGTGAACAGTCTGATCTGTGTAAGCTATATCTCTTTATAATAAAATAACACAAAGTGTAGAAATAAGTCATTCTTGTACCAGTGTGTGGGATTAAATGCTTAATTTTGTTTAGTCATTTATTACATTCTAGATTCTTCACGTTGTCATAAAATTTCTGAAAATATATTTCTCACTCATAACCTCTGTCCATATTGCTGTCTCAAAGCAAACCAATGAATAGCTGATCTCAGCACTTTGAACCAGACACTAAGCAAGGCTTGAAATGTAGAACTAGGGGCTTTACTGAGTGATGTCAAATGAGATCAACTCACCTAAGAGATGGAAGATGATGTTTTTACTACTGGCTTATGTACATGACATTACTTTCTTACCACCTAGGAAACACCCAGAGGCATTGAAATGGCATCACCTCTCACTCCACACATAGGAGTATGACGCTGCCAATGAAATAGCCATTGCTGAAGCCAACTTGCAGGGACAAAAATATTGAAATCAGTCAAAAATAACCACAAACTATAGAAAACAAAACACTTACCCTGATAACCCAAGCTGCATAGAATACCTTCAGCAGTCCTCACGTAGACACCAAGAGGCGAGTGTTCATTATTGAGCTGGATCTGCCAGGGGAAAAACATGAACAAAATACAAGAGACATAACTCCTGCGCACATGGAGCATATATCACAACCAAAGAGCTTTGTGATTATGATGCTCTTTAGTGCTACAAAGGAGGGGTACAAAGTGCTCCAAAAGTCTATAATAAGTGGAATTGAACGACCTAGTTTTGAGTGGGGTTTGGGGCATGACAGTTCCCTTGAAGCAGTGATATTTAAGTTGCAGTTTGAAGGATGACTAGAAATTAAACCAAGATGGGAATGGGAAGAGAAGGCAAAGTGTTCCAAGGAGGGGAAGACAGTCTGTGAAAGTTCAGGATAACCATGATAAAGTTCTAGATCTTGAATATTTTTGGCTTGGAGCTGAAGTAGGCTAAATTGTATTTTTTTCCTGAAGAAAGAGTAACACAACATAATTTCTCACATTATTTAAGTTAAGTTATATATTCTCAACTCCCTATGGAATAAAGCCAAAGACTCTTTTCTTTCTTACTTTGGTATTTCTAAGTATTGTCGTGTCCCTCAATCCTATTTATTTATAATTATTATTATAATTGTATAGTGTTTTCAAGTTTATGTAGTGTTTTTACGTATTGTTACATATATTATCTCACTCAATTCTCATAATTAATATAAGTAAGAATCAGAGGTCAGGATACTTCTCAAGAGGGATGGAGGGTGTCAGCATAAACTTCACAGTTTTGTTTTAGGCCAATTCTAATGTTTTCAGTGAAAATCAGACAGAAATTGACAAGAATCAGTTTTGATTTCTATACAACCACAGGAAGTTCCTTTTTCTCTTTGGGAAGTTATAAATCAGCCACATCACTGAAAATCATCTGTTTTCATTTACTATAATTTTTTAAGGAATGTCATTTCTTTGATGATTAGTAAAGGTGAGTACCTTTACATATTCCTGCTGGATGTTTGTATGTCTTTTTTGGAGAAATGTCTATTCAAGTTTTTTGACCATCTTTTTCTTCATTAAGATATAACATATGTATAAAACATTGTGTAAGTTTAAGATGTACTACATGTTGATTTGAACATAATATATCAAAAAATAATTGCGAAAATAGCATTAGCCTTTCCACATTTTTTAATCAGGGTTTTTTTGTTTTTGTTTTTTTTCGATATTGAGTTGTAGGAGTTCCTTGTGTATTTTAAATATTAACTACTTATCAGATATGTGGTTTATGCCTTTTTTTTCTCATTCCGTAGGTTACCTTTTTACTCTATTGATTGTTTCCTTTGCTGTGCAGAAACTTTTTAGTTTGACGTAGTCTCTCTTGTCTATTTTTTTTTTTTTTTTTTGGCCTGTGCTTTTGGTGTTACATCCAAGAAATCATTGCCAAAACAATGTTGTGAAGATTTTCCTCTATGTTTCTTCTAGGGATTTTATAGTTGCAGGTCTTCCTAAGTTTTAATAGGTTTCGAGTTGATTTTTGTGTGTGGCGTAAGATAAGTGTCCAAGCTTACTTGCTTGCTTGCTGATTGATTGATTGATTGATCGATTGCATGTGGATATACAGTTTTCCCGACACCATTTTTCAAAGAGACTATCCTTTCCCCAATGTGTATTCTTGGTACCCTTGGTACCTTTTTGAAGATCAGTTGTCCATGTATGCATGGATTTATTTTTCTATTCTGTTCCATTTATCTGTATTTCTGTCTCTATACCAGTACCATATTCACCTCATACCAGTTAGGATGACCATTATCAAAAAAGAAAAAAGAAAAAGTGTTGATGAGGATGTGAAGAAATTGAAACTTTTGTGCACTGTTGGTGAGAACATAGAATGGTGCAGCCGCTATGGAGAACAATATGGAGGTTTCTCAAAAAATTAAAAATAGAAATACTATATGATCCAGCAATCCCGCTTCTGGGTTTATCTCTAAAAAGAATTAAAATCAGGAAAATTCTATCATATATGGCAACATGTATCAACCTTGAGGGTATCATGCTAATTGAAATAAGTCAGTCACAGAAGGACAGATACTGCATGATTCCACTTATATGAGGTATATAAAAGTAGTCAAGCCCATAGAAGCAAAAAGTAGAATGGCAATTGCCAGAAACTGGGATAGGGGGAAGTGAGAGTTGCTGTTCAATGTGTATTAAGTTTCAGTTATGCAAGATGAAAAAGTTCTAGAGCTCTGCTGTACAACATTGTTCTTATAGTTAATGATACTGTACTGTACATTGAAGAAAACTGCTAAGAGGTGGATCTCATGTTATTTTTTTACCACAATAATAAAAATAACTATTCAGTAACTCATTACTTTCTCTTGGATGCTACTAAGATACAGAATCATCTGAGGGACAGAGAGGTGGAACATGAGAGAAAAATGGATTCTTCTTGAATCTACTTGAGTCATTTAGCTATGGGTTTCTATGATATAAGAATACCTCTGTTTGAAGAGTATGAACTAGTTTGCATATCATTGTGCGTGATTTAGGAATGCTGTCACTAGGCTAGGGATGATTTAGTAATGTTAATTTACTAACAGAGTATATTAATATACTAATGGTGGTATTTAACGAGCTTATGGATAAAAAATCAAGGAGAATGAAAAGCAAAACATAAAAGGATCTACTTTAGCTCTGTCACTTATGATATATTGTGGTCCTTGTTTGATACATGACTATAATAAAGCATTGCCATTCAATTAGAGTAAGTTAACTTAAAAATTAATATTGTCCTATGCTTGATTCCATTTAAAGCACTGGAGAAAGGGAAGAGGATTTTAAGCCATTCCATATGCATTAGCTTCAATGACAGAATATAAATCATGGTAAGTCATGGACCTCTGCCCAGTTCTGCTCTCTGTGTGGCACATGTCGATGTCAAACTTTAAAAATATGTGCCTTGGTTAGAATGGCATGCATTTTATAATTGGACAAAAGTAAATGGAATGAGTTGGAGGTTAAAATCTGGCCTTTGAAAACATTTTGACACTTTACCTAGGGGCCTGCATTTATTAATGGTCATGGTTCCTAAATTTTTATTTTGGCTGGTTTGCTGATATATAGAGAGCCCCAGAAGGAGTGATGAAGGAAATGCATTAGTGAAAGTATTAAAAATTATCTTTGACATCTCTAAGGAGCAAGTCCAGATCGTTGATAAAAGAGCATAAATCAAGTGATAAGAATATGCATTTTAATTTTTCTTTCATGTCCAATATTTAATTTCCCCATTCCTGTTATGAAGATACATCAAAAATTTTATTATTAATAAGAAAATCTATCCTGTGGGCATACAGGTCAGTCTTCCTCAAAATTCACTCATTATCAATTAATGAATAGAATGAATTAAAGATATTAGGGAAACATGCATGTGTGTAAGTGTGTGTGTATAGGTGGTACTCTACTAAAGAGAAAAGGAGGAAAAGGAATTTCAAAAGTGTTTACTGTGTGTCAGGGACTCTGTTAGACACTTTAGCTAATTTATAAACAACTAATAAATATTGTCTGAAAGTGTGTGACATTCTTTCATACCTACATACAATCATATTTTTACATCACTGTATTATCTTATCGAGACTAGTTAATTAATTATAGTCATGCATCCCTTAGTGACAGGGACACATGTCATTAGGCTAACATGATAGAGTCCACTTATACAAACTTAAATGATATAGGCAATGTAGCATAATATTGCTTCTAGCCTACAAACTTGTACAGCTTGTACTGTAATGAATATTGCAGGCAATTATAACACAATGGTATTTGTGTATTTAAATGTATCTAAAACAAAAGGTACAGTAAAAATACAGTATAAAAGGTAAAAAATGGCATTTCTGCACAGGGCACTTACCATGAACAGAACTTGCAGGACTGGAAGTTGCTCTGAGTGAGTCAGTGAGTGAGGGGTGAGTGCATGTGAGGGCCTGAGACATTACTGTACACAACTATGGACTTTATAAACACGATGCACTTAGGCTACACTAAATTTATCAAAAATAATTTTTTCTTTAATAATAAGTTAACTTTAACGTACTGCAATTTTTTTCCTCCATAAACTTTAACAATTTTTAAATATTTCGACTCTTTTAACACTTAGCTCAAAACACAAACACATTGTACAGCTCTACAAAAATATTTTCTTCATATCCCTATTCTTTAAGCTTTTTTCTATTTAAAATTAAATTTTTTTTTACTTAAAAAATTTTTTTGTTGTTAAAAACTAAGACACAAATGCACACATTGGCCTAGGTCTACACTAGAGTCAGGATCATCAACATTACTCTCTTCTATCTTCACATCTTGTCCCTCTGGAAGGTCTTCAGGGCAATAAGTTCTCATCTCCAGTGCTTTCTTCTGGAATATTTCCCAAAGGACCTGCCTGAGGCTCTTCTTGAGAAGGTGTCATTCTTTTCAGAAATAGGTCCAGAGTGGTTTGCTTGGTTTGTTTCTTTTTTTCATCATAGATTTGCTTATAAGTAGATAATGCACCATGAACATTCCTCTGTATCAATAAAAATATTTCATATTGGGGTCAATGTTTTCAAAAATTTTAAGATCTCATTGAGGTCTGCAAAAGTTTCTGCTAAACCTTTCACTCTGAATTTTCTTGGGGTTCTTTTTATTCTCTTGCAATTTCCCTTTCTCTTGCCTTTACTCTATCTATGTGTTCCTGTCCACATTCCAACTCTTCATTAGCTAATCCTTCAGGAACCACACCTCTAGGAGCTCCTCAATGGCATCCTCATCCACACCCAGGTTACAGTTGTTTGCCATCTCCACCACATCTTTGTTGACTTTTTCAAACCTCTTCATCCTAGGCAAATCTTTTGAAGTCATGGATGAACTTCTGTTGTGTCTTAGTCCAAGTACCATTCATACACTCCTTGGTGACATTATCTTAAGTCAAAGCAAGGTTCTAAATGCAATTATAGATGTTGTAATCCTTCCAGAATTGCATCAGTGTATTCTCGGTGTCTTCCACAGGTGTATCAACAGCCTGGACAAAAGTCCTCCACAGGTAGTGGGCCTTAAAAATTGCTATAACTTCTTGATCCATTGGTTAGATCAAAGAGTGGTGATTGGAGGAAGAAACTCCACTTTGACATTGGGATGAAGTTCATCAATAAAAGGTAGATTCCGGAAGCATTAACAACAATAAGCAAAATCTTGAAAAGTATATTATTCTCCAGAGAATACTTTTCCATTGCACTGGCATAACAATTCAGGTGGGCATCTTGGAAGAGGAGCTGGATCATCCATGGCTTCTTATTACTCCTGTAGTACACTGGCAGTGTGTGCTTTTTGATATGCTTTAAGGCCCTAGGATTCTCATTGCACCAGATCACAAAGGATTTCAATTTGTAGCCTACAACATTGCCCCCAAGTAAGACTGTCCTCAAAGGCCTTGAAACCTGGCATTGACCTGGCATCCATTTCCAGAATAGGTAGGTTTCATCCATATTGAATATTTGCTCTGGCAAATAATTTCCCCTCCACAATCAGCTTATCTAGTTTCCAAAAATTCTTCAGCTGCCATCACATCAGCACTCGCAGACTCACCACTCACTTTCACATTATGTGATCAATAACAATTCCTGAGTCATTTAAACCACCCAGAGCTAGAAATAAATTCAACATCATAGTCAGGTCCAGCCTTTTCTTTCAACATCAGGAACAAAGTTGCTACGTTGGCTGTAATTGTCATGGTATAATTGGTCTTAATCTAGGTTATTAGAAGTTTCTCCATGTCTAAAACAGGCCTACTCAAATTTCTGTTAGTCTTGTTGCCTTCAGTGAAGCAGATCCTTTAATAGCTTCTGTCACTTTTAGTCTTGTTTTTCAGGATTGTGGCCATGGTGGAATGGGACAAGCCTGCCTGGCCAACAATAACCATCACTAACTTTCCACTTTCATAGTCCTTAATCACTTTTAATTTCATTTCTAGGTCAATCACTTGATGTGGCCTCTTACTGGCAACATTAACAGTGAATTTTGTGTGTGTAGAGGCCGTGATGAATAAGACGACATGAGATTAAATCAAGTACAACAGAAAATGATCCAATCAAGAAATTGGGTAAACATGAGCTGTACGATGCTGCTGCTGGCATATGACAACATGCTGTTGTACAGCAAACTTGTTTTTAATAAGTAGAAAGAGTACACTCTAAAATAATGATAAAAAGTATGGCATCATAAATACACAAACTAATAACATAGTCATTTATTAGCAAGTATTACGTACTATACATAATTGTATGTGCTGTACTTTTATATGACCGGCAGTGCAGTACTTTTGATTACCTTGTTTGTATTGCTCTATGATGATACGATGGCTATGGTGTCATTAGGTGATAAGAGATTTTTCAGTTCCATTATAATCTTATGGGACCACTGTCTTAAATGTGGTCCGTTGTTTGCCAAAATGTAGTTATGTAGTGCATGACTATAGTTAAGGTATTACCATGCTGATGAGTGTGTGTGTGTGTGTGTGTGTGTGTGTGTCTACAGCACATGTGTGTTTGTGTTTGTGTTTGTGTTTAGGCTGGGATCAAGACAAACAAATACTTTGCTCAGGCATTAAAGGGATTAAGAGGAGAAGTATAAATTATTTCTCAGAAATAGAATGAAATGCAAATGTCGGTACAGGAGTGGAAAGAAGAAGTGAAAGAGCCTTTAGATTAAAAGAAAAAGTTAAGGAGAAAAAGCATAGGAGATGGAGAAGAAAGAAGATGAAAAAGTTCAAATAACAGTTGCCACTTAAAACCAGTTAAGCATTGATTTCTCTGATTCAAAGATGGCTTCCCTATCTTCACCAGTGGCCACATTGAAATTACACCAACTGGAAATAAATAATCTGGAATAGGTAAAAATGAATATTTCTGGAGCTTGGGGACAGTTCTGATATGCATCCATAATGAATTTTGAAATACGGAATATAGGATGTTCCTCCTGAGAGTCCATATTTACTATATTAGAGCAGATGACGGGTAGTGTCAGCTTTAGTGTAAAATGGCCCCTGGGCCAGTAGGTTCTGTAGTAACCTGATTGAGTATTAATGTATCAGAAAATAGAATATGCATTGGTCAGCCTTGCAAACATGGAAAAAGATGAGTTGAGTTCATTTAACCAACAAATATACATTAAATGCCTACTAGGTGCCAGACATAAGAAATAGTAATGACCAAGAAGACAATGTCCTTGACATCTCAGAGTACTTTTAATTACAGAGATCAGTGTTGGTATGATATGGCCAAGCATTGTTCAAGAGTCGGTGATATACTTTTTCTGTTTTGCCCAGAGAACCTCTCATATAAAGATAGAGGCAGCAGGCATTTTTGTATGTTGTTATTTAAGAATTGAATGATCTAACTAATGTTCCCTTTCCTGAGTCCATGCTCACCATATAAGTTTCTAATCATAATTTGGATCCCCACATATGTCAGCCTATTGGGAAAGAACACTCTAGTCAAATATGAAGACGTTGGTCCTTATAATTCTTATATTTCTCTTTTTAAATATGGCCATTAATATTCAGTGTTTTACATCAGCCTACTGTGAGGCCACCCATAAGAGATCAATCTCTTCTCAGAGTCTGCCAAAATCAGGCTTTTGATTCCTGAAGGCTGGGGACCACATACTATACTATCGTTACTCTTCTAAGTGTCTTGAGAAATAGCCAGCTGGGCTAGATGGTGACGCCCAATATCTCTGTTAGCTGTTCTTGACCTGCCTTAAAATCCCTGAAAGGAACAGGTTTTATTCAATCCTTTCAAATGATATTGAGTGTGGATCTGAGAGATATTACTTTTAACGCAGTGATAGAATAGTTAAGTTCTTCTTTTCTTGTTTTCTCACAGGGGTTCCCTTATTTCATTCTTGTTCTCATCTTATCTAGACATCTCTTGCCTCGAGTGTGGCTGGCAAAGGGCCAGGCCATCATCTTATGGAATGTCTTTCCAGTGTCTGGGAAAGGGTGCAGTCTCATGATGTGTTAATTTGCTTTTGACATCTGGTTCTAGTCCATCTGCTTAGAAGTCTGCTGTTATTACTTGGTTACTGGCAAAACCAACCCTTAAGCTATCTCACAAAAAAAAATCAGCCTTTCTAAAGAGATCTTAAGTAGAACACCAGCTAATTATCCTTTAACAAAATCAGTCTTTTCTTGATATCAGCATTTTTCTTGTTTTTTAAAACTCTTCAGCACATAAATACTTAAATAGATTTCTACATGATGACAATCTATTTTTACCATTGTTCTATGCAGATCTCAGTGATATTTTGCCTTTCATGCCCCAAATGGCATTATAATTCATAATGGACTTGGATAGGAGATTTTTCATCCAAAGTCAAAATGAGAAAGTCATATATAGTGAACACTTTTCCTTAGGATGCTGTAAAAATACTTGGGTCTGTGGTTGTTCAATTATTCTGCTATTCTAGGTTTATAAAAAACAGTGACACAATAGAATGTCTAAAAGCAGTGTTTTTTTTCTTGTTTTACTTCCAAACCAGGAGTATAACCCTGTTTTCAGATAAAACATGGTGAACCATGTTAGAGATGCTCTAGTTGAAGCCTGGATGGGCAGGTGAGTTCAGTGGAGTCCTGGCTTGGAACTACGTAAAACACAGTTTCAAAATCTAGAGGTTAGGAGTCCAGTGTCACATGTTATTGGTGAAGAGGAGAATGAGAAACAGAATGTTACTTCGTCATGGTATATGGAAGGGCACTTTCAAAAAGTCCACCAAGACAAAGTGATATTAATATAAAGGCTTAAGTGGGCCAGAAGTCTTAGCAAACCGGGAGCACAGCAAGCCACATAGCAGTGGGATGTTAAGAACGATGACCCGATACTGTGTTAATGGGAATTCTAGTAACAGATTGCAGAGGAACATAAAAACCAGACTGAAAAAGTGTTCATGAAGTGTTTAAAACTGTTTTTAAAAATCAAATGATTCTTTTGGAGCAAAGGAGTCAAGCATATCAGGACTCCAAATATTGACAAAGTGTAATTCAATTTATGTATCCCTGTAATGGTCCAGATACAGTGCTAGGTACTTTTATAGTATGTGGTATAGTAAAAATAATGCTGAAGCTAAAATCTAAATATATGGGTTATTTCATGCCCTATAAACATGCCAGATGGGACACACTAGCAATGTATTATCCACAAATATATGAGAGAATAATACATAGTGACTAATAATGTTAGAATTGGGATTTATGCCTTCTATTTGTAGTGCAAGTCATTTTTATTCCTATGGGCAGTGCTACTAGAGAGTTTAGAATATATATATAAATGTCTATGCATGAAGAAACCAATAAATTCCATTTAAACATCCTAATTGTCTCTTAGACACTGTACATATCAATGCTTAGATATTTTATATGTGAATATTTAATGCCAGATTCATTCTATTTTTAGCTAAAATTCACTCATTGCTGTGATGATGTGTTTTCACACATAAGCACATAATACTTGATGATTCTATGTCATATTCTGCTTATTATTTTCTGTCTATAACCACCCCAAGCAAAACTCCTCTACCTCTTCAATTTTCCTCAAATTTTCTCGTCCCTCACCGTCACCATAAAACTTCTAGATTGAATAGTTTTAATCTTTGCATATTTATTTCTCAACTCACGGCAGTTTGTCTTGTGCCCTCACTACTTAGTGAAAGCAGCGCTATTAGGGTCATCCATGATGATCTGCTGAACAACAGTTCTGCAGCTTCTTTGCTGACTGTGCTGCTGTTTGTCCACCCTGGAGCATTTGGTACTGTTTGCCATGGGTGCCACTCTTCCCATCCGCTTTTCCGGCTTCTTTGACTAATCCTTTCGGTCTCTTTCATGGGCTCCCCGTGCCCCTGTTTGTTCATGGCCCCTGAATTTGGGTCCAGACCCTCCATTTCTATAGCTTTTGTCTTAGTTTGGGACTCATCACTTCTTACCTGATCCTTTCCAAGAGACTCTCAATATTCTCATATATTATTGAGCATAAGCTTCTCCTGCCAGTTCCAGATCGCACTATAGACTGTGGCCAGAGTAGTCACCCATCAAAACCAGCCAGATCCTGCAATCGATTGCTTAAAACTTTTATTGCCAGATGAGTAGAATAAAAATCTTCACCACAGCACATAAGGGTCTTCAGAGTCTGGCTTCCATTTTTCATTCTTGCCTCATATCTCCTCACTTCCTCCCTATACCGAATAGGGACTGGCTGCCTCTAAACTCATGTTCCTGCTCGCAGGTCTGTCCTCCTGCTCTCTGTCTAGCAGTCTCCAAGGCGTTTAATCTCTTTGTGCCTTTTCCCTCATCAATACAATAAAGGAAACTGCAATGTCTGTATTAAGGAGAGATTGTGATGGTCGAAGAAAATAGTACCTGTGTAACTGCTGAATTTCTTACAAGCACCATAAGATGACCTATGCATGTCCATTGTGGTTCTCAGTATCACATCACTCTGAGATGGGCTCAGGGGGATTTGCAGAGGTTGCTCAGGAAACCAATAAAGATAATTAAAAGTTTAGAAAATTAGAACCATGAAAAACAGGTTAAGAAACAATTGTTCATCCAAGAGAAGAAAAAGCCCAAGGGAAGATATAACAAAACAAATTATATCCTAGAGGATAGACTCAAACCGCCCTCCAATAACACTGAGAAGAAACACGGCAAAGCATGTACGATTTATATTTGCTGTAAAAAACATTTCCCAGATAAGGGATTGGCTGCCTACAATCGTTTATTCATGAAACTCTCAAAATCTATTTATCTATGGATCCGAAAGGATATATTTTCTTCTGTCAGCCAATTTAGGTATGAAGCAGCCTGAATGCAGAGAAGTGAATTTGGCGATTTCTTGCAGGCCTTTTTTTCCTTAGTAAATCAGTCTATCTTTCTCTGTCTCTCTTTGCCTTTACCATTTCTCTGAATGTTTCTCCCTGGCCTTCTGTCTCTTTGTCTCTCCATTTCTGTTTCTCCCTCTGATTTTCTTTCTCTTTTTTTTCTCTTTTTCCTCGCATCCCTCAATACTTGTGCCCCATCTTCCTAGTCCCAAAATGCACTATGAACAAAAGTTTTTCAGAAATGGTCTAAACACTGCAATTTTACTTTAAAATAAAATCTCAAATTCATTGTATCTTTTTGGCTAGCATTACGAATATTTTGAATTAAAGGAAAATTTCTATTTCTGTAATGAGTTGAGGACAGAAAAGTTTTTATGATCATTTACTTTAACAATACTATTTTCTGAGATCTTCCTCCTGCAATATACTTTCCTTAGTACAATTCCATATCTTTTCTTTTTTGAGAAGAGTTTCTTTCTATAACTCATGAATACATTTTACCAGGCAACTATCAAGTTCCTTTATTACCTGATATTAGAAGTCCAAGGGAAAACACATTAATCTACAGCCCTGTTCATCTTTGAACGCTGTCTTCGCAGGTTCTGTTTCTCACCAATGAATTTAGTAGATTGTAGTTGTTTGCCCTAGTATTTCTTTATGTGTGTACTGTCTCCTTTCTTTTGTTGCTGGTGGTAGTTGTCTTTGTTTTTCTCTCATTAACATTGCCTCGTATTTCTCTTCTATCATTTTTTCCCTGTTCTTTTCATTCCTCTTTAATTTTCAGACTTGTTGGCAGATTTCATCTTATCTTTTTCTGAGACTGGCTCTTCGTGGGTGTGGCCTACACCAGAATCCTCACTTGGCGTGCTGTTGGATCCCAGCACCTGCTGCCAGAATCCACACAGCACTGAGATGGCAGATGTTAACGCCTGTATTGTCTATGGCTTCATATGGCTGACTTGATACAACTGTTTTTCTTTTCTCCTGAGTAGGTACAATATCTCATCCTTGACTTTTTTATCTGGTGTTTACTAGATTTTCCCCTTAAGCACTTTAGAAGATAACAGGTAATTTAATTTTGTTCCTCTCTCCCTTTTTTTTTTTTACGAACATCATACTTGAAGAGAATGATCAAGTGTCCATTCTGACAAGTTCATTGCGACTCAACAAACCCCAGAATTAAAACTTTACAATAGAAACTCTAATAAGAAGAGTGAAATTGGCACTTCTCAAGAAGGGTGCACAACAGGGAATCAAGACAAGAGAAAGGAGCAGTGGTCACTATAAGTAAGATACGGAGTTGCTAGTTTATAAATGACCACTCTTTACTGCCATTTCAACAAGTGCTGTTACATGGAAGCTGCCCTAGAGAACTTATTGGGACCTGAGTGTAAATAATGCTGCTATAAAGTAGAATTGTTAGTATATTTCCTCTAACAGCAAAATAAAGTCACTTAAATGGGATAGTTGATTTTATCTCTTTGTTTATTTGTTTCACTAATCACTTGTGCCAAGGAAAATATATTAATTTTTTAGTTTCTATTTTAAAGAAAGATGGCAACTTTCACATCTTTATATCCTTCTTGTGTCTATGAATAATGGTAAGCAGGACTGAAGTGTCACCAGGCGCCTATAAGTTAGTGGCTATGGAAATTATACCACTTTATAGCAAGATAAAAATGAAAATTATCTGCATTTAGAACAGTATTGAATGAATGACCCCAAAGGAACCTTTCTCTGTATAGCTCTGGAATAATTGAACAAATGCCTAAGTCAGGCCTTGCATCTGCTTGACCAAATAATTGAGCAAATGCCTAAGTCAGGCCTTGCATCTGCTTGTTTTGCTTAGTAGCCTCTGAAAAGTAATTTATGCTCTCTGTGCTTTGTTTTCCCCATCTGATCAGTAAGGCTACCATTAACCTCCATCACAGCAGTTGCTGAGATTAATAAAAGAATATCAATTGATACTGGATACTGAATTATGGATACTGAAAAGTCACTGCCAAAATATTATATGTGTTTGGGGTAGGGGTGGGGGACGCATTATTCTTCTATGTATTTAGGCAATAAAACAAACACTACGATTTCCTATAAAAATGCTACTACTCCCATATTTCCGACGTGTGGATTCAGTATTTTAGACATACTGGTTTGGTTTTTATAAAAAAAGAATCTGAAACAAGCTATAGACAAAATATCTCAGTCTTCTCAAGTCCAATTTACTATGGAATTTCAAAACTGTATTCTGAATGAATTTCAGAAAAAGACCATAAATTGTATATTTTCTTTAAGAGCTGTATTCATGAACTATTTCAGGGCTGGCAAATATTTAGCATGTGTGCTCCCCTCTCCTGCACACATGGCAGACATTGCTGGTTCATAAAAATCCTCTACTCTCTTGAGTGAAAACAGAACCTCAGAATTCTCCACAACACATTGTTTCAGGCAACTATGATCAATCGATCAGAGTTGGGAATGAATTAAACCCTCTTTCATTCCTGACTAACTCTGACTTTCTTATCTACAGATAAAGAATCTAAAGTTAAAATATTACACAATTTTTAAAATTAAAGTCATGCAACTTGTTATTTTTGTTGTCATATGAACTAAAATCCAAATGTATACGTTCCCACTCTATTTTACTCTGTGACACCAAGCTGTTTCCAGAATTTTCAAGTCTGCCTGCATTTATCATATTCTTTATATTTTTTGTATTCTTTCCAGTCGATTGACTTTTTTGTTGATTCATTGATTAAGTAACATTTTTTGAGCAACTATTATACCAGAGTTAGTGTCTCTGCAGTCCGGCAACTTAAAGAAACAACTTGTACAAAAAATAGCCATGATACAAGATAAAGTGCATTCTGGTTCAATGCCCTTCATTAGAACCACAATTATCTCTCTCTCATTCCTTTAGCCTGCATTGCCTAATTATTGGCACATCCTTCTGTCTCTTTCTAGACAATCTTCAGGAATTAAAATGAATACCTGTGCTCGTCACCATTTCCTTTATGCCCATGTATGATGAAATGTATTTACTCTAATACTTTGCCTCTACTCAGCCACCAAAATGTTCTTGCTGAGGTCAACAGTGCTCTGTTTAACACATATTTCAGTTCTTAATCTTTCATGTCACTTAAGCATTTTATATACAGTCAATCATTTCCTTTTTCTTTAATTTATTATATTCCACTTTCTTGAATTTCTTGTTGTATTCCAACACAATACTCTGAATTTTTTCTACTGTCTCTGGAGCAGCCCCCTCTTTAAACAGTGTGGATTATTTTTCCTCTTCCAATTTCCTTTGAGGTTGGCATTTCTTTGGATTCTGACCTTAATTCCCTTTTCTTCTCTTTGTGGAGTTTTACCCACTTTTATAACTGCAAACTTTACCTCTAACTCGAATGCATCTTTCTATGATAGTACAGACTAATATATTCAGCTACTTACTGGACATGTCTTTGATATTTCACAGGCATATAAATCTCGGTTTTTCCAAAACTGAATATGTCTTTTCTCTTCAAATCCATTTCTCTTCCTTTATTTCTTAATATGGTGAACGGCACTACCACTCACTCCGTTGCAGAAGCAGAAATATAAGAGTGAAGAGAACTTATCAGCAAAATTCCTTACTATATCTTTGTGTTATAGATTTATTGGGGTACATGAATTATCAGTTGTCTTGTTTGTAGATTATTTTATAATTTATCTTTGTAGATCACAATCTATCTAGTTATCATCTCTCTAATCTTCTGGCACATTTTATCCCTACACACATCTTGATTTATTTATTTAGAAAATATGTATAGAAAATATATTGGTTGGAAATTGTAGCAGTTGTTCTGAGTGATGGAGTGTCCGATGACATTTTTTGAGGCCAGTCCCCTTCTCATTGAGTAATGACCCAAATTTCTTTTTAAAAGAATGCTAATAATTTAATTAATAAACAAAAAATTAAGTTTCTGGATTAACCAGGGGAAAAGTACTATGATTTTGAAAACAGAAAAAACCAACTCACTTTAGAAGGTAGGAGATGAAGAGAAGGAAGAGAAAGCAATATGGGAGCTTTATTTCAAAAGATAGGCAAGGGTCGGCTGCTGAAAATATAAAGGAAGATATCCAAGGGATAGAGAACAGCGTTGTGCAAAACCTCACAGATGTGGAAAAGCAAGAGGAACTCAGAATGGTTGGAGATCAGTATATGTTTAAGACGGAGAAAAGTGGATTGAATGCCATGCTATTTCGTTGACCTATAAATTTAATTAGAATTTGTGAAAGGGCATAAAAAGGTTTTTTTCTTAGCTCTTTAAGTACAATGTAATATCTGACTTAAAATTGATATACATTTCATTTTTCTTTAACCTCTATTTCCTAGGTATTGGTATTTTTTCATTTTTTAAAACTTATCGGAGTTTATTTGTATAATACCCATGGATAAATTTTGTTATAGTTTTATTTTGCTGTAAGTAGTTTTATCTCTATCTATAGTTTAAAAACACAATTCTTGCATTTTATTTTTCCTGTTCTCAGGCATCATTTGGGAATATAATGCAGCCATTAGCAATAAGACTATCCCCAAATTCCTAAATAACTTAAATTATTATTAAACTGCTCATCTTTACACATAATTTATGTTCAACTGGAACTTTTGGTGAGAAAACTGACTCCAACGTGAATAAGAGCAGTTTAGGTAGCGTTATGTTGACTTATTATGCTGCACTTCTAATGCAGTGTGCGCCAAGCACATCACCTTATGGTTACAGCTTGTTTCAAGCAGAAGTTCTCTAATTTAAATAAATTCTCATGTTGTTAATCACAAAAGATATAATTATGTCTTCACGTGCTGTTACTTTTAAATCGATGATTCCGAAGCAGATTGTTCTTTGATGTTTCCATCATTTTTTCATGAGCTTGCACAGGAAATTGGGTAGTTAAAAGCTGAGCACCCTGGGCAGATTTTAGATGATTTCTGATGGTAGAATGTTCATGGTTTTTCTGAATGGAATTTACTATTAATCTGGTGAACACTCAGTCTGATGAGTAAATGAAGACCTTTTGCTGGAGGTCAGAAGGCTATACATGTTTCCTTTTCTTGAGCCCCAGCTGAGATCATTCCTGATTTATCCAAATGTACTTAATTGTGTCATTTTGGTGCTTATAATTCCTGGAGTGCTTATGATTCTTAGAGTATATTCTGCTTCTTAGAGCATATTCTGCTTTTCTGTGGTCCTTTGTGGTGACTCCTAAGACCTTTTGTGGACTTTCAGACCACCAGGGTTAGAAGTTTTAGCTATAGCAATGGTTCCCAAGTCTCTGTGTTAGTATCATCAGGAAGTTTAAAAACAACAACAACAACAAAAAACGCTGACACCTATGCCAGCTTAATTAAGTCGGAACCTAGCGGGGAGGGGCCCAGGCAATGTTTCTGGAAAGTTCCCAGGTGCATCTACTCAGTAACCAGTCTTGAGAATGAGCAGAGCGTGGATTAGGACTGAAAGATGGTCAGGGCCTGCTCACCTTTGGGCAGTGGTGAAAGGAGCTGAGGAGTCTGGGAAGGAGGTCTTGGGGATGGAGGAAATAAAAAATCCAGATAGACTCTTTAAGGGGCCTGGAACAGCTGCTGTGTCATTACCTGGATCCTTGAAGGTGTGTGCCCAGAGCAGGTAAAGCCATACTGTGAAGAGACTACTTAATAGAAATTGTAGTTTTCCTGTTAGCTGTCTTCTGCTCTCAATTTTGAGTGCTATTGATTTGCAGGGGGATTGTTAGACAAACTAAAGCCACTGGAAACTTTATCAGAGCAATGTTAAGTAAACGGTGCTGTGTACCTTGCTAGTAGTGCACTTATACCTTGACTGTAAAAATTAAGGTAAGGTTTACCAGGCTCAGATACCAATGTATATCTGGAGGCATCCCTTAGGCCCGTTCTTTCCTTTTTAAGCACTGCCAGCATGCCCTTGCTCCCGCTCCAGGAGCTGGATAAGAAGCTAACTGCGTGTATAACCAGAAGGTCTGATTTTCAACTCGGGAGTTGCTACCCTTATGCTTGCCTATGGACAGTGTCTGATTTTGTATCCTGGTGCCTACATTTCTATTAAATAACCCCATGGATTTGATGATTTGATTTTTTATTAGGCCGAGCAGCTCTAAATAGGCCTTGGTTATCTACTAATCCTTGGATTTGAGATTCTAGTTCAGACTCTGATTGCTCAGGCCCCCTTCTGGTTTCCGGTTGTTGGGACATATACGTGACAACCATTGTTAAGAGGTCCAGCAGTATCTCCATCTCCTTCTCATGCCCCATAAGCCATCGGGTCACAAGGAATGAGTCACTTCAATTAAGGGATTTATGAAGATGTCTAAAGGTGTATTTTTGTGTATAAGTGAACATAAAATCTATAATGAGTTTATGCTTTTCTGTCAATAAGTTGAGCATAAATATATACGAAATTCAGTTTGGCTTGATGTCAACTTCCAGTTCTTCACCATCTAAGAAGATTGGGTTTCTCCAGAAGGTGAGACTTCTCTTCAGATTGAACAGATATTAACAACACCAATAGCATCAGGTACTGTATTAGTATAATATACTGTGTTTATGTAATGCCCTGGAACTATCAGGATTCCAGAAATGGTTTCTGATCTTTGATGTTCTGGCTGATGATGATTTTGTGTGTTATCAAACATTCTGCGTGCTTCTCACAGTCTGATGACTGCTTAGTACAGTGTGCTAGTTATAGTATATGCAAAGGATAATCTGTTCAAAGGATAGTCTATTTTTAATGAAAAAAATAGTCCTTTAATATAAATACTCAATCTAACTATGACCCCTGCAGTCGAGAGGAATTAAAAGTGAAACCTTCGGGTTTCAAAGGAATGCTTTTTAGGCTGGACACAAATGTGAGTGATTTATCTGTTAACATGCAGCTGTTAACGTAAGAGCAGGAAGTTGATGCTAGACAGCAAAAATCATTCTATTGTAAGGACTTCAGGAAGAACCCAGAAGAAAAGGAGTCTTGCGTTGAAACAACAAAACAACTCTTTATAGATTAAAGTACAGGTACAGATTCATGGAAATTGAATTAAAATTTCAGAAATACTATGGAATCCTACAGTTTGAATTATAAAATATTAAGGTAGGCTAAATCAGTATTGACTTCTCAGAGTATTGATGAGAAGAATCTTCTCTGTTTGATGAGATATTGTGTGTGTGTGTGTGTGTGTGTGTGTGTGTGTGTGTGTGTAGATAACGTTGAGGAATTCTGTGTTTAATTCTAAATTAAAATTGTAGTGATTTTTAGATGTTGATGGGAGTTTCCTTTTTGGAGTAAAAACAAGTATATATTTAATTTGTAAATTGGGAGTATGCCCTTTGTGATTGTTTATATGTCAACTTGGCTAGGCTATAGTATCCAGCTATGTAATCAAACACTAATCAGGTGTTGCTGTGAAGGTCTTTGTAGATGCAATTAACATTACAATCAGTTGATTTTAACTAAAGGAGCATACTTTCCATAATGTGAGTGGACCTCACCCAATTAGCTGAAAGAGCTTAAGAGCAAAAACAGGTTTCCCAGAGGAAGTTTTTCCCGAAGATTGAAACATCAGCTCCTGCCCAAGAAATTCCAACCTGCCAGCCTGCCCTGCAGATTTTGGACTTGCTGGCTCCCAAAACTGCATAAGCCAATTCCCTGAAAGAAATATTTTTGTGTGTGTAAGTGTAAGTTTCTTTCGATCCACCGACCTACCTACATATCGTCTATCTCTTGCTGGTTCTGTTTCTCTGGAGAACTCTGACTGATACAGCTTCCTAAATGGGAAACATTTTAACCATATGAAGTAGATAACATCTAGGTAGGTGTAGGATAGGGGAGTGGGGTTTATCCTCTACTGTTCCCACTTCAGTGAGTATTTGAAAAAGCAAAACTTGTGAAGGCTGTGCAAAGCCTTTCTTCCTGCAGCTTCCCTTCCTGTCTCAATGGGCATGCTGGCAGCAGCCCTGAGCTGCCCTGTGTTCCTTTTATCATGCCTGCTGCTTTCAGCCCTCTTTGCCTTTGTATATCTCTTTCCTTCCACTCCCAATGCATTTTCCCTTCTCTGATCCTCTTTTTTGAAGCCCAATCTTCTCCCTGCCCCCATCCCTGCATACCAGAAGAACTGGGGCTTCCATCTCTGCCTCTCCTCTCATGTATGACATTTTCTACAAAAGCCTCTGTCGATTTGTTTGCATGACTTTTTTGCTAAATGGTAATGACCATGTCTTATTCATCTTTGTATTCCCAGCACCTAGCGCATTTTCAGGCATATAGGAAGTGTTCAATCACTATTGCTCAAAGAATGAATAAGTAGCTAACTCTCTCCTTCAAGTTAAGTTGCAGATGGCTGGGAGGTGTCTTAAGTGGCTATTCTTTCAGGACTGGGTGTGCTTCTTGTACCTGAGGTATTTTCAGGCAAACCTTTAATTTCTTCCTAAGGCTTATGCTTTCAGTTTTTTTTTTTCTTTGTTGGGAGGATACATACATAAAGCTGATTTAAGCTGATCATGCAGAAAATCTCTGGCATAAGATGTTGATTGCATGAATGCTTCACAAACTTCATAAAACTTTGGGCTGATTTATTTTAACCTTTCTAATTACCTGAAACTCTACTTGCATTCATTAGCAAGGAGTCCAATCCCTTTTGAAGTTTTACCCAAACAGTTGACCTTAAATCTGGTGCCTTATCTAGTCCAATGTGGTGTCATTGGGGTCTTTTTTCAAATACCAGCCATAGAGAAACCTGTACCATGTGATTATTCTTCTAATTTACATATGTCTTGCTGCCACATAGTGATGCTGTTGAAGCTTGCACCTGCACAGTTACATGGACTCGTGTCCACTCAGCATTGGTGCCCTCCCTGGCCCAGACCCTGCAAAGTCCGCAAGATGTCTCTTACACAAGAATGGCTGGGTTCAGAAGAGCTCCCATCAGTCACACCTGGTGCTAAAACAGCTCTCCCATTTATGCCCCTGAGTCAGCAGCTTGGCCACTCACTTTCCTCATAGTTTTTGTTTGGAGTGGCCTCATCGTTCTTCCTTAGCACTGGGCCTTAGTCATGCCCACAACAGCCTCTCTACCTTCCCTCTTGAGGATTATATAGAGCCATTTCCTCTCCAGTGACCAGCTCTTCATGTTGGGGGCTTGGAGAGCTTCTCTAGTGTCACAGAAGCTTATTATACTCTTTCCCATTCTCTGTCCCCAGTAACTTTCTTACCTTAACCCAGGGAGCTACTAGCAAATAACTCACGTGGTTCTTCATGGAACCGAGGGAACAAATGCTTTGAGGTGACTTTCTGCTTCATCCGTCGAAATAAATGAAGCAGGGAGACCACCTAGGAAGACCAGGTGCAGTAGGCATAAAAAATAAAAAATAAAATAAAATAAATAAAAAATAAGGAATTGTAAGCTGACAAGGACCTCACCTTTTAGGTGAGGTCAACCATAGGGTTGCCTCGCCTAAAAAAAAAGAAAGAAAGAGAGAAGAAAGAAAGAGAGAGAGAGAGAGAAAGAGAGAGAGAGAGAGAGAGAAGAGAGAGAAAAGAAAGAAAGAAAGAAAGAAAGAAAGAAAGAAAGAAAGAAAGAAAGAAAGAAAGAAAGAAAGAAAGAAATGAAGCCGATATAAATTTTTATGAGTCTTTCAAATGGCTCTTGATTTAATGTCTACCTTAGCAGACATTGTGTATGTCAAAATGGTAGCCCTTGCATTTGATAAGGCTATGCCATCACTTGTTCCACTAAGAGATACTAAGAAGCCTGCTCAGTTAAGAAGCAGAAAGGTGTTTAGAATATAGTACCTTATGGTAGAAACTCAAAACAATCTAAATTCCAAATGTAAATTGTCCACAGGCTTTAAAAGAGGGGCTGAATTACACTGCAGGCACTTTCTGCCCTTCATTACATCATTAATTTCAGCTTCTTCTTGTATTATTCCTTTATATTCTCGTTCTAGCCAGAATATCCAGTAATTGCACTGCTCCAACACACACAGGCCCGATCACACTTCAGAAGTCTTCTGCTATTCTTCCGCCTCCCTTTGTGGCACCCTCCAATCCAACATAGAAATAATTTTCCCCCAAAAGCTGTGTTGCTCTTTTGTCATCCCAGTGTTTCCCCTCCAGAGTGATAGCAGTAGCTACCATTTCTTTTCTGTAATAAAAGCTACTTTATGTTTCTGTAATTTTAAAAAATGCAGAAATAACAGACCTATACAAAAGTACATAGAACACATTTGTGCAGCTTAATTATAGCAAAGAGAATTATTAGAAAATATTTGTAAGTGAACACCCGCATTACTCATGTTAAACTAGAGAATGTTGCCAGCATCCCAGAAAGCCCTCTCTCTGGCTATTTTTCCTAATAATAAACCTCTCCCTCCAAAATAACTCCTATTTCATTTTTATACTCATCCCTTTCTTGCTTTTCTTTACAGTTTTACCACTTATAATACTTTCCTAATCACTGCAGTTTAGTTTAGCCTGATTCTAAGCTTTATATACTTGTAATCATACAATATGTTCTTCTTTGTTTTGGTGGGGGTGGGGGATGCGGGGCCGGGCGGGAGGAGGGTCTGGCTTCTTTTATATAACAGCTTCTGAGCTCCATCCAGGCTTTGTATAGTAGTAGTTTGTTCATTTCCATTGTTGAATAGTCTCTATTGTATGACTATGCCATAATATATCCCCTCTTTTGTTAATGGACATTCGGGCTGTTTCCAGTTTTAGGCTATTATAAATAATGATGCTGTAACATTCCTGCATACTTCTCTTGGTACCCTTGCCTTGTGCACATCTGGGCCTAGAATTTTCTTGTGAGAAAGTTTCTAATTATAAATTCAATTTTGTAAATAGAGCTATTTTTTGTTCCTATGCACATTTTGGTAACTCGTGATTTTTTTCCTGGTAATTTGTTGGTTACCTCTAAGTTTCTTAAAATGCACTCTTATTACTGCTTTAATCTCTGCATCTGTGGTGATGTCCCTTTTTCATTTCTGACAGTGGTTATTTGTGCCTTTTTGTTTTATATTTTGATTAGTCTTGCTAGAGAGTGATCAGTTTTAAGCCTTTTCATAGCACGTTAAGTGAGGACTTACTGTATGTTGTATCTCACACTTTTTTGCATGAATTTGTCTATTTTTTCTTGCAGTTTTGTCAATTATAACAAAATGGCATTGAACAAAATGTTATTTAAGGACCTGATTAAGATGGAACCTTACTAATGACAAAAGTTTCAAATTATCAGGATGATATAATGTGCCTTTGAAATATAGAAATGCCATAGGATCTTAATTCTTGTTCATAAAAATTAGCATGTGGTAAATTTGGTTTCATTATATGTCATTTCATTCAGTCACAGAGTCTATTGACTACTTTGAGGACTTACTGTACATTGATATCCCATATTTTCTGAGTGAATCTGTGATAAAACATTTTTGCCTTAATTGATATTAGTATAGCTACACCAATTTTTTTGTTATTGTTTGCATTCTATCTTTTTTAACCTTTTTTACTTTTTTATTTTCAATCTTTATGTAGCCTTAGTTTTAGATGTATTTTTTTTATAGGCCGCTTATAACTGAATTTCAACTTTGCAGGGCCGAAAAATATCTTTATTACATCCTCACACTTTTTCTCTGCTTTCTGCATTTTCTGTTTCCTATGAGTTGCTAATTTTTGTTTAGTATTGAGCTTTTTAAAATTTCTTGTTGGAGATTTTCTTCAAATAGGTATCTGAAGTCTGTTCATTTTTAAGAGTGGCCAATAAAAAAATTATTAGAAAGTATATATGCATAGAAAATCTTATGACCTGTAAGATTTGGGGAAAGGGGGCAGGGGTTGTATCTGACGGGAATTTGGCTGTTTCACTGGAGGCTGCTTGATCATTAATAAGGCTTTTGGGAATGGCAGGGGTGGTTAGTTTTCTTTGAGATGAAACGTCTATTTTCAGCCCAGTGTAGTAATATGGGTGTACTGGCAACTGATCTCAGAATTGGTGAAAGTGGCAATGATGGAATTTGTAATGAGGTCTTACTTGCCCTTGGCACAGACATCAATTTCTTTGGACCATGGCAGACACACTGACAGCATGAGTAGCTGTAGCAACGACTTTGGTGAATGGACATCAGTGTCAACTGGATTATAGCACTGTTGTAGCTAAAAGTTCTAATGGTGCAAATAAAACTCTGAAAACTCATTGAATTATTTGGGAGGAAGCTAATGGGCCTGAAATGCTCACAAAGGGGGAAGAAACATGGCTTTATTTCCTTTTTTTCTTACCATAGGCTGGTATGCTGTAGCTTGTGAGACACACATTGCAAAGGCAGCACATGCAATTCTTTATTGTTAAATCAAATCGAATGAAGCCGTATAATTAGTAAAATTGCAGAGCAAATTTAGGGAGCAGTAGAATGATCTCACTTCTAATTTGAAGGGCATTTGCTAATAATTGTTAGGCTAAAGAGATGCCCTGTGGGCTTGGCTCTTACACACAGGGTCCAACTCCAGAGATGGCTGAAGGTGAAAGATGTGTGCTATTTAGTATCCCAATCACATTTAACACCTGGAAAGTGTATCAGTTCTATATTTGCTACCCCAAATCACTCATATCATTGGCAAACGCAATTCTAGTTCTCCCCTCCCAAGCTCCTATGAAACTTTCTCCAGTTCTTAATTCTACATTAAGTGATACCTGCTTAATCTGATCTTTTTGTTGCCTTCTGCTGACACTTTGTAGAAGACCTGTAAAAATCTTTCAGATCTGTCAAAAATTCAGCCTCCCCTCTCTCTAAGTTACACTTTATGTGTCTTTATTTTGTCTTTTGTCAATATTTTTTATTTCAAAATCCATTTCGCTTTAGACTAGCAAACTAAGAGATTAACCCCTCTTTATCTGTCTTTTTATCTATTAGATGCATGGATATTCCCATGCTTATTGTCACTCATTTGACATACTTTCATAGTGTGCCCCACACCTCACAAAATGAAAACACATTCTAACAGATTGGTATGTATGTATGTACATATGGATTTATTTATGGTGACTTTGGTTAACCAAATACAATAAGTTTCAGCTGTACACTTTAACAATTACACTGTGTGTTCACCTCCCATAGTTAGATTTCTTTCTGTCACCACATATTTGACCTCCTTTACCCTGTCTGCCTCTCCCCTTCCCCGACCCCCTACCCTTTGGTAACCACTAGTCTATAGTCCATGTCCATGAGTCTCTGTTTGTTTGTCCTGTTTATTTGTTGCTTTTAGGTTTATATCCTACATATAAGTGATATCATATGATTTTCAACTTTTTTTGTCTGGCTTATTTCACTTAGCATGATTATCTCGAGGTCCATCCATGTCACACTGGTTTTAACTAGAACATATATATCTATTTTTTAACTGGGGTGGGGAGTGCTATTCTGAACTTTAGCACAATTATGAAATTTGTATACGTAAATAGTACATTAAGACTTAAACAAAAGTCTTCCTGTTGTCTTGGGCAGTGGCATAAAGAATGGGCACAATACACATATCCTTGTTCTTAACAGGAGTAATCTGAAAACCAACCTATCAGCCACATTGGTGACTCTTCTTGTAGCCAATTTAGTGACATTCCTTTCTAAAAGGAATTAAAGTCTTGTTAAAACTTAACAGAATATTCCAACTACATTTTTAGGCTCTAAAATTTCTTGGTGAATGGTTACAACTGTTTTCATTGCAACTAATGGTTACAACTGTTTTCACTGCAACTAAGCTCAGTCAGGTTTGCTTAAGAACAGAGATAGGGAGCTGGTGGGTGGGCAGCAATTATTAGGAATTAACAGGGTGTCCCGTGGAATCCAAAGTGCAGAAATGCAGGTCTCCAGAAGGTGTTGGAATTAGACTCCCACACCGCCAGTGTTTGCTCTCTTTCTTCTCTCCTCCTTTGAGTGAGTCAGTCTCTCTCTTTCTGTCTCTCTCCCCCTTTCCCTCCACCTCCCACTCCTCTCTCTTGCTGCAGACTTAGTTCTCCACTTTACAGGGGATCGAATGTAGTTGCCAATAATCACTGAGTTGTTTTTCACCCAAATCCCTGGAAAAGGATTTTCTTCTTTCTCTCTTTGGGTCTTGGTTTTAAATTGCCAGAAAAGGGGGAAAAAAAATAGGCTATCATCAAGGTTGGAGATTATTGTATATGTGTGTCCATAAGATTACCCCAGAAGCTTCACCCTTACACTGGGGAAGGTGGTAGGAGAAAAGAAATTATTAGATAACAGGTGGTGGGTAATAATCCAGGAAGTGACCACTAGATCTGAAGTGCTGTTTTCTATCCCTTGGAAACATATGAGTTTACATGTGTCGGGCCCATGGTCTAGCATATAAGAAGGCATAAGTAATTTGATTAATGAGTAAATGAATGTGAAATCAGATAGATGCTTAGCCAATATGAATTCACACACAGCAAGAAGGTTCTGAGATGAAAAAAATAGCTCTCTTTCCCTTTCCCATCACTGGAGTTTAAAATTTCTCCAAGAATTGAGAAACAGTGTTGAGTAGCAGTGGGGGAAGAGAAAAAGAGGTGGTTGAATTCATATCTAAAAAGATGGAGAAAGAGGAGGAAAAGAAGAAAGGGAGGGAAGGGAGGGAGGAGAAAGGGTAATGCATAATTATATCATCACAAAGCAGTAATGCTTTGAATTTGAAAACTTTATAGGCAATCGAAAGATAGACTCATTTTTCATGTTTGTTTTATTACACAGAAGGCAAAAATTATAGTTTCTGCCAAAAGTTAATTATTGCATTTATGTCCCATTGTTTTTATTCCATTATTTCTTATCTTTTTTGACCTTTTAAAAGCCATGAACAATTACCTTCACTGACACACATCCATTAAAATAAAACTTGCTTTTTGTCCTACTTTGAGTAGCATCAAAATCTTAGCAGAATCTGTAAACTATTTTATGCCTCTCTAATTAGTTTGGAAGGAAGCAACATTATGTAGGATAAATTAATTAATGCCATTCTGGCTCAACTTGCAATTCACTCTTACGATTCAGATATATTTTGTCTGAATAGTTATAAACACATCGAATGTCGTTTAACTTTAAAATATGATTAAGTTAGATATGAAATTAATTTTAGGCAATTTGTGACCGTCTGCATTCCCTTGGGGATTTATTGGAGTTCTCTCAGCAACAAACTCAGGATTTAAAAATTTTGTACTTTCTATTATTCTCCCAGTTACTTTAGTAAAGGTACTTAGGTGTCTTGGTAGTGTTTATTTAATTCATCAGAAGTAGAAGATAGCTCCATGGTGAACATTCAATTAGGTTGGATATTCCTGGAGGGTTTGTGAGTTTGAGGAAAAAAAATTGAAGTAAGAAAGAATCTTGGGGTATAACTATAACAATTCTGTAACTTTAAAATTAGTTTTGAGGCTATATTGTTTTACAACCTTGTAAACCTCTAAATTTTTACTTTAAAGGATAAGCAACAAATATAGTTTGGCAGTATCTATTTGCAGGGTAGTGAAATAAATTTTTTTTCTTTTTTCACATAGATAAACTGAATGTTCTTCTATATAGCTTTTTATTGTTTGTACAGCAAATTGGTGCATAAAGTTATGTATTGATATCTAGTCTTATTTAAAATGATTATTTTAAAACATTAAGATTCAGTATACCGTGCAGAAGTTTTACAGTATTTTACTTTTTTCATTATGTGTCAGTTAACTTATGTTCAAATTAAATAAATTTGCAACGTGTGATTGCAGAAAGTTAAGGATGAGATTTTCATTTTGATTTGATTATTTCTGGGCTCTAGCTTTTTATTCTAGAAGAGGCAATAAAAATGGTACAATGATATTTTGTTCTAACTTTGTTAGAATGTCATAATTACATGGCCCACAACTTATCTTTGATGTTTTCTTTTAGTTTATTTTATATTGCAAATCTTTGTTTTTATCTTTTATCATTTTATCCTTCTCTTAGTTTGGCCCTGGTGTCAGATGATCTAAATAATTTTCTTACATTAATCAATTGAATACTTCATTCATTTAAATATTTATTGCATTCTTAAATCATACTATCCACTGGGCAAAGAATTTCACCTACCTAGGAGAATGAACCATGTTCTTCACCCTTGATGAACCAGATCTTTTGAGAGAGAGGGGCGATGTGAGGAAAATTATTAAAATACTTTGGAACATTTACTTAACATAGAAAGATATTCAAAATATTATAGTAACACCAGGAATGGAATGGCTTTTAGGGATGATGGCAGGAGATTTCTCGGTGTACAGGTTGGATCAGTAATCTTAGGCTAGAAGAAAGGGGATGGCAATTTAGACAAAGAGAGCATTGCTTGCAAAGATGCTGAGGTGCATTATAGAATGGCGGATGTTTGGTGAGATTGATTTCATGGTGGGGAGCAGGGCCTGAAAAAGGAGATTATGAAATGAAAAGAGATAAAGCTAGAAAAGAAGATGGCTTGTGGAGAGTGGAGGGTCTTCTTTATCCATACTTTACTCTGTGACAATGTGAACCGCTACATTATTTTTGAAAGTGGGAGCCAGGAGTCCAAAGGTCTACTTTTTTTGCATGCTTATTATGAAATAGTGTTAGAAACTTTACATACTTTTTGTCATATAATTCTTGAGAAACTCTTGTGAAAAGAAAGTACTTTTGTCCCTATTCTATGGATAAGGGAGTAGATGATTATTGAGTTGATCATTGTGTCACAGGTTATAGAGTGGGGAGGTGGTTTGCAAACCCAGTACTTTCTGTTTCTAGAACTACGGCTCCTCCAGTATACCATATTCCATTCCCAGAAGTCACTATAGTTGTAATAGAAAGACTATAATAAAGGAAAGACAGTCACAGGGGAAATAGGAGGCCATCGTGTAATTCAGAATAGAGATGATTATGAACAGGGTTAAGACATTGGTAATGATGATGAAAGAAAAACAGCATAGATTTGAGAGCCTTTCAGAAGTAACCTTAATGATTAATCAAATGTTGAGAGTCAAGGAGAGGAGGAATCAGAATTATACTAAGGTTTTTGCATCTAATGCAAATGAATTTCATTGAATGGGCCGAAGCAAGGCAACGGATGAAAGGAATAGTTGATGTATGGTGGATGCACTCACAGTCAGTGGGTTTATTCAATGAAAACTCCATCTACAGTCTTCTTATATATGTCTTCCTTATATAAACTAGAAGGATGAATGGCTAAAATTGGGCAATTTGAGGTAGCATTTTATCTGTAAACAAAGCTAAGTCCAGATCCAATTTTAATCATTTCAGTCCACTTCAAACAATTGTCTGAAGCATTTTGACATTCCAGTGGAACTTGCTCCATAGCTCCATACTGTAGGTCTTGCCTGGAAGGTCCATACACATGTACTGAGCTCTATCAAAGCCTTTCAATAATCAAGAATTAGTAATTGTGAGTAAAAATATTAAAATGTAGGTATTTGAATAATAGTTGTCTAAGTGACTGGATTAAAGGCTGCTAATCATTTCATTACAAACACAGAAAGATTGGGAAAAGGTTAATATAATAAATCTAAGTTTAATTCCTAGAGTTTTATAGTGGTAGTATCACCTCGATGTCATAAAAATATTTAGAGTTTTTGCTTTAGTTTCATTTTGTTTAATTCAGGTTTGTACTCAGGTAAGTCAACTCCTTATCCATGATTTACTTATGTGTGAAGCCCCCAGTCTTGTTTGTGTTCAAACATGGCTGGGAGAGGCAGCTGTGACATTATGAATCCAGCTGGCCACAGATGGATTTCAGTGAAGCATGAATCAATATTGGTTTGGTGATCTGTGTTTACTGCCCCCTGTTAAACTTTCAGAGGCTCAGCTCCTAAATCACCTGGCATTGACTGTATCCACTTACATTTAAGTAACAAATTGAAGTGAAATGAAACTTTTGTTGCTAGTGATTAAGAGTATCACCTGTAAGACCAATTTATTATATTATAGTTTTATTGAGTATTTAGTCCATGTTAGAGTCTGTTTAGTTTGTAGCTGTTTAGCACATAGGTTTCACTAGGTACGATAGTCTTGGTAGCTCATGTTTTCAGGCTGTTAGGATAATTATGAATCTTTTCTGTAATTTGAAACTTCTACACATTTGTTATGAATCCGACAGTTAAGCTTGAAATCTTAAGAAAAAAAAAAAAACTGGAGTTATAGCCTGAAAAGAAATTCATTTAGACTCTTTAAAATAAATATCGATAATCAATATTTACCTAGAAGGCTGGTAGAACTGCAAGATTTTCTAGATCTATGCATAGTGGAAATAACCAGCCAAAGTATAAAACAAAACGAACAAAAGACGAATAGTTGAAATAACTAAAACTCCGAATAAAATTCAAACTTATTGGTGCCTCCTAGCATATAAATTTAATTCCGAATCACTCTCCAAAATCATTGGGTATAAAGCCTCACAACTTTACTTTTCTTTAGAGTCCAATGTAATATTCCAACTGGTTCAAATTGCCGATATAAATGTATGCACACTCTGTCCTTTACAACCTGAGCAGAAAATATCGTTAAATGTTAATGAGTATGCAAATCAAGGAACTTGAAGTATGTTGACAGGTCTGCATATTTGTAATTTTTCTTTATATTTGTCTGAAGCAGCAAAAATAAGAATAACCACTTTTATATATCACTCTTCATTTTTAAATATATTAGTTATTTCATAAATTGTGCTGTCTCATCTGTATTGTGATAGCATCCAGTAACTCAGTACGTGCCCACAGCCACAGAGGAGGGACATTTCTTTATTTTGTGCTAATATATTGTTCTAGGTGTATATCGAACAGCTATGCTACCCTAAGGGAAATACAGATGTAGTTGGAGAAATAAAGTGAACACACAAAATAATTTAAAAACATGTTTAATGTTTTCCTCTATGGAAGAGTTCTTCATGATTCAATCTCATTTTATTGCCGCTTCTAAGGTTGAATATACATAGGTCTATCCAAATAAATGTGAATAATTTGGATCACTTTGTTAATTCATACATTAAGCAAATGTTGATCTCCTACTATATGCAAGCTTTGCTCTAGGTGCTGGGGAATCAACAGTGAAAATAACTCCCTCTCCTCCTGGATCTCATTTTAAATGTTGTTTTCTCTCTTGGTTTCCAGTGGTATTGTCCTGTTTCCTGACATCTTAGTACTTTTGAATGAACAATGGATGTTATGTATAATAACATATAGAGGATCTAGTTGATATTTTATTCTTTTGGAAAAGGTTCACTCTTTCCTTTGTTAAATAGAATAGAGGCTGATCCATTCAATCCAGTCATTGAATGGACTGGGCAAGGACCAACTTACAGTTTTGTCAAGGACCAATTCATCTCTAGTTTTCTCTAGCCCCTCTGTGGTTCTGTGTATTCTCTAGGGCCATTCCTTGTGTCAGATTCTGAACTATAATAGTCTCCTCAGCGTGGTGAATTTGCCAAACCTCTGCTATGCTTTTCAGAGACTTTCTGCTTAGTCTCTTAGCCTCCCCACTGAACAAGTTCATAATTTGGCAAATGTCTTGAAAGGAAAACTTGCTGTGTACTGTGCTCTCTTCTGGACCCCTATTTTCTCATAAGGATCTTGGCTGCTTAAATTTCTAATCATGTCTCTGTAATCCACCGAGGCTGCCTTCTGCCTAGGCAAAGTCTAGCATCAGCAAGTATCCCCAGAGAAAGTATAGCTAACCTTTTCACAGTTTTCTCCAGTCCAGTATCTTGTTTGTTCTAGTCCTCATTGCTTCATTAGCTCTCAGATGCAGATTTTTGGGGTAATTTTAATATTTTATTTAGATTTTTTGTTGTTGTTTCTGGCTAGATCATTGATTTGTTGCAAGTTTATCCATCTCATCTCTGATTTTAGAAACTGAAATAGAGAATGATGTCTTCTGTTATACACATCTATACAACCAAAAGGAATGTACCCTGAAATTTCTATCCTAGCCCAATATGTTATAGAATTAATTGGCAAAGTGAACAGATTGGGATGTGGTATTGAGCACATTTTTGAGACTAGGTGTCATTAGGATATCTGGACAATTACCAAAGTTAATACTCTGCACTACACTGAGTTCACTGCCCACGAACTGTTCAGTAGTAATGGTGCTGAAGGGAGTGAAACCAGGCTGTAAAAGTTAACTTGGGGGACCCCAAGTTAGGAGTTTCAAGTAGAGGCTTCTTAGATTAGTGACTCAGTGGGAGTCCAAGACTTGATGATAGCACTGGAGAGTTGCAGCTTGTGGATGCTACTGTTGACTTCTCATTCTGAATTACCTTCAAAGGAAATGAGTCGTGATCTTCATTGCCTACTGGTAAACAGAGTAGCTATCCTTTGTGTTTTTTTTTATATCTTCACTAACACTTGTAGGAGGAGGATATAGCATAGTGATTAAGTGCCCGGATTTTGGAGTCAATCAAATTTAAATTCAAATCTTGTCCATTTACTAGATGCTTGACCTTGAAAAAGCAAAACCTCTCTAAAACCTCAATTCCATATCTGTGAAACAGGAATAATAATACATTTCATTATGCTAATATGAAGGTTGATGGAGACACAGTATTTAATGTGTTAATAGTGATCTCTGGCACATAGTAAGCTTGCAGTTCATGGCAGCTATACATTTTTTGGCTCTTATGGAAACCTATGGAATTAGAGACCCAGAATTTTGGGATGAGACCTTAGGATATTTATATAGACCTTCCAAGGTAGGTGAACTTTTGTTGTTAAATAAAACTATTTAAATATCTTTATTTTATGGATAACAAAACTATATGAAATCACTCCAGAAGATAAATAACTAAATTAAGGATGATTTACCTCTCAGTGACTTCAAAAATTTACTTCTTCATACTTTTAGTAGATAAATAACAAACATATCATTCTTTACTATATGTTTTAAAGTTAATCCAAGAAGAATGAAGTTCAACTAATACTCTAAAATTGTACAGGTATCATCATATAAAAAAAAGGAATAGAATTTAAAGTAAAAAGAATCTGAATGGAAAAAAAACTTAAGAGTAAGAGGGAAGGAGGGGGAGAGAGAGAGAGAAAGTAAGGGGTGGGGGATTTAGCTCCTAACTCCCATTTGCCAGTTATGTGGTATTGATTAAGCAAGTTAAGTGATCTTTCTGAGTCGCAGGTTTTTTTCTTTATTTCAGAGAAATTGCAAAATGGGAAAAGTAATACTTAGGATTTTCTTGACTATCAAATGGAGACATGGAAGTGAAATGTTTAACAATAAGCATGGTTTCATTACTTGTATTTAATGATTAGTTGTACCTTCGAATCTCTCTTTGAGCAGTGAAGATATGAACTGGTGTTATAGCAAGCAAATAAGAATTAACTAAACAAAAAGAATGATGAAATTAAATCGTATTGTTATTTAAGTAATAATTTAAACTGAATATTGAATCAAATTTTAAGTAGCTTCATTGTGTGGACATTTTTCTCAAATCTTGACATTATTCTGAACATTTTTCAGGTATGATATGGTATCTAAAGCCTAGTCTCAGCACAGCACTTTTTCAATAGTTCTGACTTGACAGAACTGATGAAAGTAAGCTCTTCTCTTTCCTTTCAAGTTACTCTAATTCAGGAATTGTTTCCACTCTCCTCATGCTCGAGTGAGCATGAAACGATGCCTTTGCTGAGTGTTTTTGTTTAATTTTCCAAAAGCTATTGTCAGTCTTACAGCTCAAAAATGAAATGCACATGATAATTGGTACAGTCGGTCGTCAAGTCTAATTGGAATTGATCCAGACACCCTCAGAGCTCTTCCTAGCCTTTCAGATTTGTAAGTGTATGTGATGAGACAAAGCAAAAATCTTTTTTGAAAGGGGGGAAAGTCCTTTTGCACTTTGCTGAACCAGAAGGCTTTGACTATGTGGCTCTCTGAGTCTGGAAAATGTCTTGTGTGTTTTTTTTTTCCACAGAGCTTATATCATTACAGACTATATGGGCATCCGAAATGAAAGTTTCATGAAATTAGCTGCTGTAGGGACCTGGATGGGGGACTTTGTCACAGCTTGGATGGTAAGAAATTTTAACTTCACCCATTTCAAACATTAGATGGAAGGAGACATGTTCATAATGTTGGATAGACCCCGCTTTTGATGATTTAGAGCAAAATAGTTACCTCTTTTTGAGAGGAACAAATGCATAAATATAGATAAATCCAGAGATTATATGCAATATCTATTTACCTCAGGAAAAAGTAATACAATTATAATATTAATGATGGCTGTCCACTGAGATACACACACACACACATACGCACACACACAATATATATATATATAGATATATATATATACATTTATACACACTATATATATATACATATATATACACTTATAAAATTAATAGAAAATTAATGCTAAATAATTTTATGAAGATTGTTTTTTTGACATTTGCAATTTTCAGGTAGGGAACGTTGTCTGTCCTGTCTCAAGAGATCATATGAAACGTTCTTTAAGGACTTTTAAAATTGTTTTCTACGTTTGTTTTCCTCATTGAACCTACCAACTTAACAGTAACTAAGAGTTCTGAGAGTTGTATGTTTTAATCTTTTTATGCACTATTAGTCTTTATTATTATAAACCTGCAACACATAGACAAATTATATTTCATGCTGAGCTCATCTGTGAAGAAAGCTTCTGTTTTTAACCAGTGGATTATTTAAATATAGTATATAGCCAAAAGGTTCTAGATCCTATAAGTTTATAAGAGAATCTCAGAGAGCAAAGAGCAACTGTCATAAAGATGGAACACTTTGGCCTTCCTTGACACTTTTGATAAGTGCAATTAATCCTAATTATCTTTATTTATCCATTCACTTGAAAATGAGGAGACCTACCAAAGGAAAGATGATACCCCACCTAAACAAGATGTGGCAGGGACATGCCCCTACAGATGTGTTCTGGATATAGCAGATAAATTGTCATAACAGTTACTGCCGTTTCTATTGATAGCTTTGCTTCTTACCTAGAAACAGGAAACAGTTATATCTTAACTGCTACTATTGTGATCATCTGCAAGAGTATGAAGTAACCATAAAAGTGTTTGTATAGCCAGTTTTGGAGACTTCTCTTACCTCTGTTCAATTTTAGAATGTTAACAAAACAAATTACCAGAGATATCTTATTCCATTAACTTTAAAATCTAAATTTGAAACTCAATTTATTTTATTTGTCCTCTCTAGAAATAACAATTAGAATAAGCCAGGCACTGAGACCAGGCTGCCTCATGTCAAAAACTTCTATTTCCATTGGGGAAAAAAAATATTTAGAAGGAAATATATGAATTTTAAATATGTAATTTCCATGAAGTTTGAGGTGACACCTTTAAAAAATTTTTCTGCATTAACTGTGGATTGTGCTTTTTGACTCTATTTTACAGTAAATCTGCTTAATAAATGCAAAAGAAAATTGGATCGAAAGTTCAGAAATGTCGATCCTCTGACCTTGCTATCTACAGTTTGACCTTGCACAAGTAATATTACAATCTTCTGAGCCTTAGTGTGCACATTTCTTAAAAAGGATTGATAGTTCCTACCTGTGTTACAGGTTTTCTGTAAAGATTAAATGTGTGGAGTTGTGACAAGACGTAAAATGCTGAAGTGTAATATAGACCTAAGTGTTTTATTATTGTTGTTCATGTTTTGGGGACCTCATCCCCTTGGCTGAGCCCAGTCCTTTGAAGAGATGGCAAGGTCAGGTCATTGATCCAAGCTTCAGGCTGCCTGTTTCCTCACCCCTCTGTGGAGCCCCAGGAGCGTGAGTGAGCATTCTGCCTTATCCAAGGCCTGGGTTCCAGAGTGTCTAGAGTGTCCTTCCATTTGTCAGTGCTAGAATAGACTGTGACAATATGGTACATTGCTTCCTGACTTCTGTCTAACACTGACCCTGATAAAAGTCAGTGGGGAAGCAGCAAACCAATAAGACCTAGGAGCTTGCTCTGCACTTTGCAGGCTAAAGTCAGCCATTTGATACATAAATCATTTTCTTTCCCATGATGACATTGTTATTTGATTGTGACCTAACTCCATCCAACTCTTCCTCAGACTTTCCCTCAAGATAGTGTCTCCTAGGCCATATATGACTTTGTCTCTATTTACTGGTTACATTTTTATTAGGATTTTTTTCTCTAGAACCGTAAGGTGGAGTCCAATTCTTAGGGCACCCTGGAAAGGCAAATGTATGGTGAAGCTTTGACCTAAAACCTTTACCCTTCCTGGTTGGATTTCTACCATGCACTTATCTGCCTTCCTCTTGTGGTTTGGGGAAGTACAAATATTTCCACAATTCAACCTGTGGTCTTTTTCTCTAAGATCTGGTTGATCTTCATAGTTACTCTTCAGTTTACTACTGTAATGCCTTTTCTTTCTACCAGCTAACCTGATAACTCTTTACCTTTCCCTGTACTGTAGATTACTACTCTGATCTGTACTTCCAATACCACAGAAGTAGGACTGGATTGAGAGTCAAGAAAGCTGTGTGTTAGGTTTAACTCAGTAATGTGATCTTAAGTCACTTAACCTTCTGGAGCCTCTCATCTTTTCCTTTCTATAAACAGGGGGAATCCCAGTCCCTTTCTGCTTATGTTATGTGAAATATTGACCTTTCCCCACTAGACACAGGGGTAGGAATGGCAAAGACACAGTGCTCTCCTGCTTTGGAAGTACAGTCACACAGGGAGAATGCCCAGAGCACATCATTGTTATTCCCATTTCTGTTCACTGACTAGACAATAAGTTTCTGTATAAATATTTATATGTCTACATATGTGTGCATTGATAACATTAGCAAAATAATAGCTTTTCTTGTGAGAGGAGTTTAAGAAAGCATTGACCTTCATTTGTCCATAGAATTCTCATCTTGTAATGAATATCAATGTTGGTGACTGTCATAGAAATGCAAATGACTATTTACATTTCCAATAAAAGTGCGCCTTTTAATGTATTTCTGAAATAGAGAATTTTCCTTTAATGGAAATAATTTATGATTTTCCTATGGTTTTAAAAGGCACACACAGGCAAGGCTGTTATCGACCAATCTGACAAGTATTCTTTGGCCCTCACACTACTGAGTGTCGAGCTCTACTAGGTTCAATTTTCTAGGCAGTCTTGACTTTTTCTTGTTCTGTGGTATACCTCACAAAGAGGACAAAAATATATATAAGTCAAGGTTAAAGTTACTAATTTTTTGTCAAATAGATATTTTAAAAGTTAATATAAGAGAAATACATACAATAACATTATTGAGCTGGTCCTTTATATTGATAAGAGCAGAGGAGAGCTCTGTCAGGAGTACGAGCCTAAAACAAAAGCACTGGGTGTCTCAGGCAACACCATTGCCACGTATCCACAAATTTGCCACACTCTGTGCCATTAATCAAAGAGCTGAGGAAGGCTGGCCAGTCTCACAGCACATTGCTCCAGTTTTACCATCCCTCCTCCTTCAGAAGACAAAGGTCACAGACTCTGTTCAAGTCTGAAGTGGCAGGGAATTCTGAGGACATCATGATGGCACTTTCTTTCACCCCTCATTTAATACCAGAGAGGGAAAAAAATCACTTACTGTCTATCTATACCTTACCATCTCTTTTCCCCAGCGTCTCATTCTTCCTGCTCTAGTGGCTTTTCTGTTACAGTAAATGCTATGTGGCTCATCACAGTGATAGAGACAGCAGACTCCAGTTTTGAAGTTCATGGTTAGGGGAGAGGCACAGGGAAGGGTAAAAATAAAGTGAGTTTGAGCCATGACCTAAAGAAGACAGTTTTTATGGTTAAAAACTAAAGTCATCAGAAAGCATTTTTCATCACAAAACTGTATACTATGTGTATCGAATCCCCTAGCTTGCCTTGACATATTTTCCCCAGGATTGTCTGTGGATGTGTGTGTGTGTGTGTGTGTATGTGTGTGTGTGTGTGTATACACACATATATAAACATATCACTACTAGCAAAACTTCCACCTTGAAGCCAGTCATACATATACACAATTCAGTATTTACCAATTGACTTTACCTTTATTTCAGGTTTTTACAGTGACCATTTGTTTTTTAAATTGTGTGCGATTTTAATAGGCTTTTTTCCCCCTTATTCTTTAAACTCAAAATTATATTAGAGCCAGACAAGCTTGGTCAATACCTTCATGTGAAAATACCTTTAGATTGATAAAACATAGCCTTGGATTATAAGAAGAAATGAAACTTTTAAATTTGCTTAATTATTTCTCTCTCCTGAAGCTCTAGAAAGAATATAAGTTTTGAAAGAAAAGTTTTAAAAATATTTTTTACCCTTCTATTTTAACTGTGCCTGTTTTATATGTAAATACTATATTATCTTCCTAAATATTTGAATGACAAATTTTGCCATTTTATTTTTCGCACATTTTTTATTTCTTCAGGAAGATTTTAAAATTCATATTTATGGTGCTATTACATTTTTTTTTCCAAAAGACTGTTTATTTAAGAGGCAAATGTGAAAACTCCTCCTTACTTGATTGAAACTTCTTGAGGGGGGAGAAACAATGTCAGTTGTGTTCACCATTGTATTCCTAGCACACAGCACAATCCTAGGCATAAATTAGGTGTTCAAGAAATGTTTTTGAAAGAATAAATATATAGATCGTGAGAGTATATAAGCATTAAATTCCATTTCTTTTTTCTTCATTTTATTTTGACTTAGTGTTGTAAAATGAACATTGTGGAATGCTAAAAAGGTGACAGGAGGAGAGCTATATTGTTCAGGGTACATAGACATCAACTCTCTTACCTCTTCCACCCCTGCACCCCTAGACGACTATGCACTTGCTTCTCCTGAGCTTGTTTCCATAACCAGGAGTGCACATGCCTGTAAACTTCCTTGAATGGAAGTGATAAATGTTGATGTCATTCTCCCAGAACGGTGATGTAAAACATTTGAGTATAACAGACCTTCTTTGGAAAAACAAAAATTGAGCTTCTCCGATCCTGCCAGAGGGTTTCTTGCGTGGTCATTCTCTCTGTCAGTGGCATAAATTCTGCTCTTGGCTTGGGGGACAGAAGGAAGCTGGGTCGAGATATATCCCTTCAGCCACTTAAGCAGAGAGCTATCGCTATGTAAGACAGAAAATTGGTTAAATTTTGGTAGGTAGAGGCAGACAGAATCAAAGAATGGTATGTACTTGCGAATAATTTATACTCCTTCTGGGTTAGTGTTTATTTACAAAGCTAGAACAGAATAGAGGGAGGAAGTATTTCTGCAGCATTTGAGACTAAAGTATGCCTTCTAGCTTAAATATAGAAAATATGAAGTAAATTTTGTAATTATAATATACATACCAACCTAAAATTGGGTGAGTTTTTCTATTATCCCATGCTTTCTAAGGAAGGGGCATGATTATCTGTATTATTTTCATTTCACCAAATTACTGAGAGTTTATTTAGTTCAAATTTTTCTATTATATACATGTCACTATTTTGTGAACTGTTCTCAAGTGCTGTTTGTCAATGAACAATAACCTGGAATATAACTGACATCACATCTAGCTTGTTATGCTCTCTGGAATTGAACTTGACAATTCATATTATGATCAATGCCAGTTTTCTAATTATTTCTCTTCCACTGATATTTTAAAATGATGGAATAAAAAACATAATTGAATTGATTTAGTATCTAAAATAAAATGGCAATAATAGCTTTACTGAACTTGATAATAAAAAGGAATTTAAACTGTGAAACATGAAATGAAGGAGCAGAGTTAGCAAACTCATTGAACAAGTATATTATGACAGCTGGAAGGGCACACATCAGATATTTAACCATTCGAGCTAAACGCAAGAGTCCAGCATAGCTCTGGGTTTTTCTCTCTTTTTTTCTCTTTCTCTGCCTGTTCACTGGAGCAAATTCATGACTCGAGTCTACTTCGTGATTATTTAACCCCATGTTTTGTAAATTTGTATGTTGCATTTCATTATTTTGTACAGTGACAGTGAAACTGGATCAAGAATTTCATTAGGTGATAGGCTATCTTTCTACAAACATTTTATGTTAAGTGAGATTCCCTAGATAATGAGCATGCATCAGGTTTTTGGGGGCACATGATTTGTTGAGGCAGTGCTCTTCAGGTAAACCTGTAATGAGGGAAGCGGGAGAAAAAAGGGGGGAGGAGGCAAACAAAAATATGATCACATGGCCTCAGGTAAAACCTACCCTTGGCCTGATCCACTGGGACGGTGTTGTTTCCTTAGGGAATGGAGCACTCCAGTGGGAGAAGAGGGTCTGGGTGGGTACCAGCATTGACTACCACACAGACAAAACCCAGGATAGTGTGTTTGATGGCAGTCATAATTGCCAAAAATGATTGCCATTTGACTGAAACAGAGAGCATAATAGAGGAATTATTTTTTACATTTCCTTTTTATTCATTGGAAAATTTAGAACCAAATAAGGTAATTTTGCTTTCATACGTATAAATATTTTAATGTCTCTATAAATATTTTAACATTATGTTTCATGGTCCTTGAAAATAATAAGTTTTCACTAAAAAATTAATAAGACAAGAGAGTCTAACCTTTTATTTTTAGATGGCATCACAAATGGAGATCAAGAATCTTTACATTTTTAGTACCCTTGGATTTTTAAAATAGTAATAGAATATGATGTGAAATTAAAAAAAAAGGACTTCTGAGTAAAATAGATTTTACTATAGCATATAGATATTTAAGAAGAGAAGCACAAACTCTGGCTCTGCTATAACTCCCCTAAATTCAGTGTCTATTAGAAATTTCATAGTATGTTATAGGTGTCTTGCATGTAATTTATATTCATTTATTAAAAATTTATGGAATATTTCATTCTAAGAGTATGAAAGGTATCCAGGGATGTGTGTTAAATTGAACTACATTAAGATATGAAAGCCACTAAGGACATTTCTTATAGAAAGACATTCTCACTAGAGGCAGGAGTTGTTCATCCTTCATCTTTTCCATTCCCAACTCAGTTTTAGCATCTTTCAATTTCATTATACTTTGTTTATATTACTTGGTTTATACTCCACAAGGCAAGTGTCCTTTTTGTCTACTCATTCTTTATAATTTTCCTAACAATGTTCCACACCTTTTAAAGCACCATTTATCAATTATTTGTCGGAAGAAGTTTAAACATTGATACTTGATATTTTTTCCTCTGAAAGTCAACAATATAATGTAATGAGTGCTGGTTATTAATATTAGCTTAGATTAGAACTTCAAAAAATGAGCTGTGTGCTTCTTTTTGAAGTAATTTTAGATGTAATTTAATTATTCTCCCTATACATTTTTTTTCACTTTTATTTAGTGTCTCCTTCTGTGGGCCAAGCATTAGTGTGTGTGTGTGTGTGGTGTGTATAAATATTCAGTTAGTTTCCAAAGGTTTCAGTGCTTTCAACTGCTATACTATTCTGCCACACTAAATAATTTTCTTGGGAATATTTAATCATAGATCTTAATAAGACATGGAATACAGACAAGGAAATTGGTTTGATACTTTTTTCCTGCCAGCATGTCAATAAAATTTGTTGAATTTTGTCATTAGTTGGGAGGGGGGGAGTCCATTTCTTTTCAGATACTAAGTGACAGTACAGCACATCTCAGCCAAACTTTTAAACTTCAGAAAACTCAGCTATTTATTTCTATTGACAAAAATATAGGAGGTTGAAAGCATCTGATTTCTGGAACTGGAAAAAAGTAAAAAAACAGCTTTATATTATACTATAATTAAGATAGATACTGCAATTCCTAGTTATTTAAGCTCTGTTCTGTTTATACAGAAGTGCAATCCTTTAGCAGTTATTTGCCCCAAAGATTTTTAGAGCACTGAAGATTTTTATATTTATAATATATGCTGCATTTGTAGTTAAATGTTCTATAAACATCAAAAAGAAACTTATAGCAATGAAATGACTAGTTCTTATGTTTTGTTGTTGTTTTATAAAAGCTGTTACCTCATGTTTCCAGATATTGAAGTATTTGAGGAATGCTTTGATAAGGAATGGTTAAGTAAAATCATATATCCTTCTTCATTCTTATATATCTGAAGGCTGATTGGGAAATAAACTTCCACTTGCCCTGGCTGACAAAATATGTTGAAGTTTATCCCAGACCTGGGCCCGACTCCAGTATCCTTCACTAGTCTACCAAGTTGCTTAATGAAAAGAGTGGGTTTGTGACCATCATATTGCACAAAGAGAGGAGTCAATTAAGCATACAATAGTAATGAAGCTTCCTAGTTAAGTATCATATCAAGTAAATACCTTTGACATTTCCAAAATGCAACATATTAGGTCCATATCAGTAGTTTCTTCAGTGCTATAGAATGGGCCTCACAGAAATTTAGGACACCTAATGTGCAAACTTAAGAATGCCCAATTGTTTTTATCTACTAAGTAGAGGATATATGAGAAATAGTGCCTAAATGAGTCAAGTGCTTGAGATGAAACAGGAAAGAAGAGAAGCCATCTATTTCATTAAAAAAAAAATAGCACCTCTCATAAAGATCTTAACATGCATCATAAGAGATACTGTGAACCTGTAGCTATTGAAGAAAAATGAAAACTAATAATTTTCAAGATCTGTGTACTTTTTTCCCTGACTTATGTTATAATCATTCCCATTTCTATTTGGCGTTTTCAATTTAAACTAGAGGTGATGAATCAATAGAAGATTTTTGACAAATCTAAGTGAAGGTTTAAAAAAAAATGTGTTTTATTTTGCCTCAATCAAAAATTAGCAAAATGAACCAAATATCTGCCTAACCAAATGCTAGATATCTAAACTCATTCCTTCACTAAATAAATATTTATTTATATTGTGACCTTATAGTTTATTATACGAGCTTATTATATAATTCTTTTGACTATTAAAAGGGGACAAAGTATAATTAAAATCATATATACGTTGAAATATTTATTGACCAACAAACTGGTTTTGCTATAGTAATAGAGACATAAAATGTCTTTTCAAAGATCATTTAAAAATTTGTTTTTTTTCTAAAAATATAAAAATAACATATCTATGTATATTAAAGCAAATATATTTTTACAGATTCCTAATTTTGATTATATGAACACTTAAGCAGATCGACTGTTCTTGGTACCTATTCACATACTTCACTTTCTTAGCTCTATAGATCTCCAAGGCAGTTTCATTGATATCTTTCTGAAATTGTTGACACCTCCAATTTACCATCTCTATAGACTATCATATTTTTGAGAAAATATGTTCTCTGGTGTCAAAGGGCCTGAGGAGTTCAGAATATATTCTACTAAATGGAGGTTTGTACAACTTGATTTTTATGACCATTTTAGCCCAAATATTTCCTCACATATCTTTTTGTCATCATCAAGCTACCTTTTTTCCACAAATATTTTTACATGACAACTCAAATAAGTTGTCTCTATGCATTATTTTAGAATATTTTACCAAATTTTAATGCTGCAAACATATAGACCTTTAGTAGTCCAACACCCTGCTGAAGGTCTTGCTAATTTAATCATTAATCTAGTCACTCAATAAATATATGTTAGGCACCTAAAAAATAATAACAAATGAGTGAGGAGTAAACATTAGAATATATTAAGTATGGTAAAAATGGAATCATAATATCATTGCATTTAAAGTTAACTTTTTCTTATTAAACGAATCTCCTTAAGGGCCTTGACCCAGCCAGCCATTCACAATGTTATCCTACAACATCTTTTAGTCTATTTATATCTTCCCAACCTTCTTTCAATATCCTAAGTCATCAGTTTGCGGTCAGGTTTTAATGAGTGACAGTGGCTTTCTGTGTTAAACTTGCATAAATAATAAATACTAGAGTTGCAAATTCAAATGCCCTGAGGGCCAGAGCGATCTAGTAAAAGTGTGAGCCATCTGGCCTGAGATAAAAGGGTGTGTGTGTGGGGCGGGGGAGGGGGGGTTGGGAGGGGAGAGAGGGAGCTATGTTGAACCAGAGAGCATATTCCCTACAAAGCGTCATCAAAATTCACTTTAGTACAAAAATACCAGGAATGTGAAGTAGGATATAACTTCAACACAAATTCTGCCCACTGGTCATTTGTTTTGTGCTTTATAAACAGGGGCATTAAGCTGGAAACTGTCATGATATGATTGTTAAAAGGTCAATGTGAGGCTTGAATTTCGGGCAAGTGCCGTTCTGGAACATCTTTATCACACCTTGTAAACTTATTCACCCTCTAGGGTTGTCTCTCTGTTTTGTTATGAACACTAAAATGCAGGGGTGATAAGAATTCCCTGCACACCAATCACAGCTGATGAAAACAACCAGAGTTCTTGTACCACTTAGCACTCATTACACCCAAACGTTTAAGGCTCAAGTGGGCAAGGAACACTTTCATAATAACACTTTCTGAAGTGTTAATGAAATACTTGTTATTGTGGTCAGGTTAACCATTACCAGCATGCGTTCAGAGAGACCTAAAACTCATGCTTTATCTGTTGACTGACTGTCTAGCTTTGGTTTATCATAAAGAAATGGTACACAGGTGGGCACTTAATATTCTTTGTGGAAATCTTCAACCAATACAAATATTATTAAGATATCAGAATTTATAAAGCTTTTAGGAAGTTTTTATATAATGAACAAGGTTATTGTTTAGTTGGTTGCCCCAGTCATTTTTTACCTGAATTTCATAGCCTTATGAAAGTGGTTTCCAAATTTGTCTTTGCATTGAAATTACCCAGAGAGATTCAAAGACAACTAATTCCTATGTTCTTCTCCCAGAGATAGTGATTTAATTTGTCTGGATTGTGGCCTGGGTGTTGGAATTTTTAAAAGGTTCTCAGAGATTCTAATATGGAGACATGTTTGGGACCATTTCTGTAAGGCGATTCTAGGAGGTTTGGCAAGGGGATATTTTGACATATGCTATGGAGTCATAACTATCAATATTAAAGCTGAAGGGAAACCAACAGGAGAAATCATTTGGTGCTGGGAGACTACACAACAGAGAAGTAGTCATGAAGGCAAAGATGGATGAGAGAAGGGCTAGCCTCCTCACTGAGTCACAGCACCCCAAGGGCCCGCACATTGCCACGGGGCAATGTAATTGTTCAATAGATTTTACCTAGCTTCAGTCTAGAACTTGATTTGGACTTCTTGCAGAGCAACTTTGACTGTGACATCCTTCTAATATGCTCAGTGGACTCCCATGAGCTGAAGAGCTGACCAATATTACTATGCCCAGGATTTGGCTTAAATTATCCAAGAAGTTTGCCTCTCTTGATATCAGGGCAGGCATTTCTCCCTACCCCCACCCTCATCTCTTTCTAGCTTATAATACAGAGAAGAATCATGTCATAATTTTACCTATTCTAATACAGTGTAATCTACATAAATTTATTTTCAATTCACCCTTCCACCAGTGAATGACCAGCTCTCCCAGTTCTCCACGTGCTTTAATTTGATTCTTTACCTCTCATTAAACATTAGTAAGTATTGCGGCCATTCCCCTAGGGGGTGGCTTACTTTTAGTAATTAGTACTTAGAGAATATGGCTACGAACTGCTGTGAGATAAAAGATTAAGCATGTGGAATTATGATTGTTAATAGTGTTACTAAATTTAAAAAATTATAGTGTTTCACAAATGAGAACATCTTAAAATATAGTTTGCAATTTGCATTTTCTGAATGAAGACTTTTTGCTAAGTTTTACATTTTTTAATTTTCATTATATTGTCATTCCCACAGTTCAGCAAAGCATGAACACCAAGATTGCATATTAACTATTTTTTATAGCAAGCTATTTAAGTGAGGTTTTTTTTTTTCTTTTTTTTTTTTCAATGAGGTCAGCTTTAAGTAGGTCACTCTAGGTATAAATATGCCTGATGTTAACGTTATGTCATTCACCAGAATTTCCACTGCTTATAGAAACTAATTATATGAGTTATGTTTAGTGATGAAAATTCACAATGAAAAATTTATATCCTTTTAAGGAATACTTACTTATATCTCAGGTATGCTTCCAAAAGCTGACAAGACAGTCTTGAGTGGATAAATCATAGTACCTATTTACCAAAATAAATGCCTAAAAATAGTGTTGAAAAATGCTGAATTTTAAAATGTAATCTTGACACGAAGTGAGGAATTTGAACTTTTGACCATCATAAACTGTCTCATAATTTACCCTCTTGATGGTCCCTGTGTTCCAAACAGTATTAGAGTTCCTAGAGGCAAAAATAAGACACTCATTTAAATAGTTTTATCGTCACACACTTTTAGTCCTTCTTATTGTAGTAGACTCAAAATTGCAGATTTTGTTAAAATACTAATTTTATATTTTTGAAAATGGATTCTCTGTAGAACACAAAGGCAAGGGAGTTTAGGCCCGACATGCCATTCAAGAAGCAAACTTGGGAAGCAGATGAGTAAAGATGACATTTTCCTAGTCAATGACAATTATCGGGCATCTCTCATCTGATTTTCCTGCTGCGTTGTGTTTCCACAACAGTTCAATAACTTGTCTATAAAAGTAAAGCTCGGTGTCAATTAAGGTGTGACAACAAAGGAATTCAGTAGCAGTCTCAGGGGAATCATAAGGTATGTGTAGATTTTAATTCAGAAGTTTTGAGAAAACAGCTGCATAAGAACAACAACTTTTGATGTGAAGTGGATCTTGACAGCAGCTCAGATCCCTGATATTTCAGTCCTGTTCATTTGTCAACATAAAGGCGAGATAGAGTCTTATGGGATTAAACAAACTCCATGGCTAAAAATATAGTTTGACATTTCTTGAATGCACTTGACAAGACTCCACATAAAATTATATTAGCATTCTCTCTACCTAAGAGAAGATTTTAAAGGGAGGTTGAGTTCTTTTATTCAAATTCAAATTTAATCTTTGGTTGCCATGATCTTAAAAATATTAATCATGTATTATTGAGTTTTAAATGTTGGGTATAGAATATTTTAATGCAGATGGGAAATAATAAACTTCAGAAATGTTATTGCATTTGGAAACTTTAAAAAAAATTAGCAAGTCCTGAAAAAGTCAATTAACAGAGACTCTACACAATAGGAAAGTAATTACTGACCATGTTGTCAATAGCTGTCAGTGTCCTCCCTGCTCTTTGGCATTGTTGCTGTGGTACAGCTGGCTGACAGATTGTAGCGAATGTGCACGTGGAGAAAAAGGATGTTGGAGCGGGGAGTAGGGGGAGCAAGGCTCGCATCATACAAGATGGCAACAGCCTAAGTGACTGGAGCGATGCCTGTGTATGATGGCTAGCCCTGGTGAGAGGAGTGATCAGCAGAGAAATTCTATGGTAATTGGGATGATTAGAAGTATGGAGAGAGTAAATGGAAATTATTTACCGGAGAGAGGATTGGAGGAAATTGTATAGGCCCTGGAATAACATTTCAGCAGTGGGGGCAGTGAGTGGCAATCATTGTTAATCACCAAATATTGTAGCCGTGGTATGTGGAAGGCTGGCACCTGTTAGAGCTTCAAAACGTTAAGTGTTTCTCTCAGATACAGTGTTTGTTACTGCCCTAAAGTCCACGCCTCTTTTGCTTTTCCTTCCCTTTGAGAAACTGTTTGCTAGCTTGTTTGGACTCTACTCTTGGTCACTTTACCTTCAGAAACAACAGCAGGCAATGTTCCATTACATTAGTTACTCTTTAAAATTCTTTCTTTTTTTTTTTTAAAAAAAAAAAGCAAAACAACAACAACAAAACACTGCAGATGGTTTAGTTTTCTAATACAAATGCAAAGGTGCGAATGGTTAATCAGGCTGAAGCAATTGCAGAGCTGTGCTTTTGAAAGCTTACCAGATGCTAGCTTCACTTTTGATCTTAGCGTTTTTCCCCTTAAATTGTGGGTCCATAATTTTTAATGAAGGCTTTGCCCATTCATGCTTGAAATTCATGAATATAATGTGCAACCAGATAATAATAAGATTGGTGTCAAACTGTGAGGCATATAATTTCTGCATGCCTACGGATTAGCACTTGATACCATAAAATATAGAGACATTTACTGTTCTTAAACATACCATTAAATGTAAAAATGCTGACAGAATTATTATTAATTACTTTGTAACTTTGTTGATATCATCAACAGAATTAACTTAATTGGGATGGTTCGTGAGGTATTAAAAGTAATGAAAAAAAGAATCTGAGCTACCAGATGCCTGGTGAGAAACAAAGTGCTGATATGGAAATGACAGAGAAGGCACAGAAACAAATGTAGGCAATTTAGGGTAATGCTCATCTCCACCCAGGTTCCTGGTTTCAAATCAGAGGGCGGATGAACACACAAAAACCCTGGCTGAAGGAAAACTGAGAGAGAAGTGGCAGATTGTGACTTAGCAGGACCCGGCCACTAACCTGGAAACAACATGACATTTCCTGAAGGTGTTCCGAGGATAAAAATAAATTAGAATGCGTAGATGTCCAAGCCACTCCCTGGAGTAAGGCTCTTGCATTTGTAAGCATTCTTAACTATTTTAAATTGCCAAATTAATCGTGTCATTTTATACTGAGCACGTACATTACTTTGCTCATGTATTAAGTGAATTTTTTGATATATATATATACATACACAAATATATAAAAATCCAGGTTTCTCTACTTCTCCCTTACCTTTAGAAATTTTTATTTAAAAAAAAAATGATGAAATGGTTATAGTACAAAATAATCCATCAATGAAATTTGTTTTAAGAATGTATTTTATTAAAATTTGAATTAAACATAATTTTTCAGCAATACAACTATTTAATAATGTTAGATTTTATTACACTGCTTAAGAAATTACTGTTAATGCTCTGATTCATATTGGTGATTTGAAAGGAATTATTGTAAATGCGATAGTAACAGCAATAAGATAAAATTTATTCAGCCCAGGTGCTAGAGTCTTTTCTAAATGTTTTAAATCTATTAATTTATTTAGACCCAATGTTATCAGATATACTTATTACAATTCCCATTTTACAGTTGAAGAAACAGAGGCATTAGTGATTATAATCAAGAGGTTTCATGAGCTTTGGGCAGTGAGATTCATTATGGACACCTTATTAATTTTACATCAAAAATACACTTTTTTCTCCACTTAATATTTAACATAAATGCAACTTAATCACTGGAAGTTTGTGACTTCAGTTGCACTTTGATGAAAATGTTTCTGAAGTTTGTTACGTGTTTTCTCTATCTTAATAAATAAAAAATGATAAAGATAAGTTAACCTTTTTAATTTACAGTGGAAAGAATGTTGAATTTGCCTAGAGCTGGGTTCAAATCTAAATTCTATTACTTAATAATTATATGACCTGGGCTTTAGTTTCCATATTAGTAAAGTGAGCTGATACCTACATTCTTTTAATCACTTAGCATGGAACTTGAGGTAGGCTATCATAAATGATAGTGATTGTTATTTTTATTGCTCCCATATCCTTAAAAGGAATGTTAAAATATTATAAGGATTATAATATTATAGCAATAGAATTGTATATACTTTCATTTCTAAATGCCTTTGTGTGTGAGACACACCCTAGCACAGTGCTTAGTAGTTAATAGTCAATAAGCATAAGGATTAAATGAGGAAATGCAGGCAGAGCACTTAGAAAAATGTTTGGCACAAAGGAAGCACTTATTACATGTTAGCTATTGTTATTACTGTAGTATTATTTAGTGTCCATCCTTCAGTTTGCTGTCCAGTTTGTTATATTTATTCCCTATTTATGTCGATTTATGGTGATGGTAAATTAATTATTAATTTTTATTGAATGCCTAGTTGTCCCAGGTGATGTGTTAGATCTTTATCACCCAGAACCATAATTCAGTAAGCTGAGAATTATGCGGTGAGGGAGTGGGTGAGATTAGCTATACACGATGATTTGAGGCATCTATGGAACATCAGGGTAGAGGAGTATAGTCAAAACTTGGAGATAGAAACTGAGCTCTATACAGTCACTTGGGAATCATTAGAATTTGCCTATTATTTGAAACCACTAAAGTGAGTTGAAAGACTACGAAAAAGAGTGTGCTATATTGGAGCTCCAGAAAACATGGACATTCTAGAGAACTAAATATAAAAATAACTAAAAATAAAACAGGGTGAATAGTCAGAGACATAAGAAAAGAACCATAACTTTGACTGTTGCTAGTGGACAGAGCATTTGTAGTTCACCCTGGCCTTTGAATGCCCATTCACGTCTACAATAGTTGATATAGTGACCTTCTTTAGGCCTTCATACAAACTTTGGAGTGGCTGCTACTTCTTTGTCCCACTCTTCCTGCTTCCTCAAGATTCCTCTGATTGAAACAATCTGTGTTCTCGCCAGAAGGGGCAGTTGGCACCCTGTCCCAGGATATGTTTTTTTCTCTTTCCCTAGAACTGAATGGTGTGGACCAAAAAAAAAAGCTCTCTTCTTATCTTTTCTGATAGAACTATACCCCCTCATTTGTCACAAAGCCTATCTCTTAGCTCCTCATGATCTGATAGAAATCATATCCATTAACTGCCTTTTTAGGCTGCCCTGGTCCAGAAGCTTATGTTGCTAAAACCTTTTTGCTTTCACAAGTTGCTATTATATCCTCTACTTTTTTCCTCTCTTCCTGCCAGATTTATCTGTTTATTGTAGCATTAAGATTGAATGAATAAATACATGAATTGAGGTTACGTAGTTATCAGATTAAATGAATACTATTCATGCAGTCGCCCTTGCACCTGTTCCATTGAAAATGTCTCTGATGTCATCTCGCTGCTGTTTCATAAAGGTAGCCTAATGTGCACTTAGTTGCATGGGTATTATATACTTGCCTTCCTCAAAATTAATTGTTTTTGTTCAACATCAGTAATCATCAAGAAAATGCAAATCAAAACCACAATGAGCTATCACCTCACAGCTGTTAGGATGACTATTATCAAAAAGATAAGAAATAACAAATGCTGGTCAGATATGGGGAAAAGGGAACCCTTTTGGTTGGTTGAAATGTAAATCAATGCAGCCACTATAGCAAACAGTATGGAGGTTCTTCATAAAATTAAAAATAAAACTACCATAGGCTCTAGCAATTGCACTTCTGGGTATTTATCTGAAGAAAATGAAGACACTACAGTAAGTCCTTACTAATGTCATAGATAGGTTTTTGGAAATTGCAACTTTAAGCAAAACAACTTATAACAAAATCAATTTTAATTTTACCATAAGCTAATTGATACAAACAAAAGTTAAGTTCCTATGGCATATTTCTGGTCACAAAAAAAAAATCACCAAGCTTCTAAATAAAGAGCCCCAAACACTTCCTATATTAAATACTGAAATAAATGTGAGCTATACATGCATTTGAGAAAGAGTAATAAAAACAAGTAAGAATTCTTTTCCATCCTGCTTATTCCAGTTCAGCCAATTCACCTTCTGAGCACATCTTTGGGATGTGGGAGGAAACTAGAGAATCTGGAGAAGACCCGCACAGATGGGAGGAGAATGTGCAAACTCCACAGACAGTGGCCCTGGCCAAAATATCAGTTTTTTTTCTTCATCAACAGTATAATGAGATGACGTTGAATGAAATGTTATTTGAGGACCTGCTGTAACTCGAAAAGATACATGCACCCTTGCGTTTATTGCAGCATTATTTACAATATGCAAGATATGAAACAACCAAAGTGCCCATCCATGGATGAATGGATAAAGACATTGTGGTATATATTCATACAATGGTATATTATTCAGCTATAAAAAATAATGAGATCTTGCCATTTGCGACAACACAGATAGACCTTGAGGGCATTATGCTAAGTGAAATAAATGAGAAAGAGAAAGACAAGTATCGTATGATCTCTCTTATATAAAGAATTAAAAAAAAAATTATAGAGAACAGATTGGTGGTTACTAGAGGAAGGGGGTGAGAGAAATGGGTAAAATAGTTTTGTTGTGGTGGTGGTGGTTTGTTTTGATTTAAATAAATCGAATAAAAATTTTAAAAATTAATTATTGAACCAAAGATTAAAAAATAAAGACTAACCCTTTCCAAGTGATTTTTGTGCCCTAGAGAAATCTTCACTGATGCTCAGTGTGTTTTGACTGCTTGGCAGCTTTGCAGCATTGAATAAATGCATATGGGTAATTTCTGCAACACCAGCCAGCAGACCAAAGATACCTCCTGGCCAGCCACAGCCCTCTCTTCTGGCTCACTTACCTGTCCGTTGTAGAGTCTTAAAGAAGGTGTTGCCATTTGAAAAAATCAGCTGGAAAACTTTAGAGGTGGCTTGCTACAAAGCTTACTTATTCTTCTTTCGAAGAAAGTGAACAATTTAGTGAATCCATAATGTTTACATTTTAACCAGCCACATTTAAGGAATAAGATAAAAATTCCTCAGCAGTGAGTATGTCATTTTTAAATTGTTCACTAAGGGTTTTCATACATTCTTAAAACTTTTTGTTCACGAGGTAATTCCATGACATAACATTTAGGGACACGGGGAGCTTAAAGTGCTCTAAAATGACATTTTTTTTCAGGATGAGCTCTACATTTCTTATTTTCCATTTCTATCTTTACCTAAGTCTGCTTTTCTGAAATAGTCTTTCTCTGAAATTACAAAAATATAATAGAATAAGTCAGTAAATAAAGTCTTATCTTTGTATGCTTTGCCTTAGATGCGGTAAGTAAATGTATAACACCTTTGAAAACACTATGATAAAGATTTTTGATAGTTACCAATTTTATTTGTGAGAATTTATAGTAGTAGAACATAAAAAGAGAAAAGCTGGTCTTATTTTACTTACGCCAACAAAAGATGATTGAAAAAACTATTTCACTGCTCCCTCCCTGAATGAAATGGTGAGCATCACCAAAATGTACTAATTTCAATAGCATTGTTGGATTGCCGCCATTGACTAGGCAGTGTTCAGAAATGAGAGCTCTAAAAGGTAACATTCTATGTAGCATCCCGATTATTTTTTATGCTTTAAGGCAAACATATCTAATCTTATAATGGCCTTTAGAATTATTGAAACCACTCATCATAGTATGTCAAGTCAACTAGTTTTTTTTTCTCTCAAGTACTGCTTTGTTTTCATTTAGCATTGAGCCCTAGATTAGAACAACCTTTTATTTTCTCCCTTCCCAGGTGAGAGGGATCTCAAGTTTGTTGAAATGGTTCCCAGTGATCCTAGGGGCAGGAACTAGGGTGGGACTGGGCAAGATGCTTTCTCCATTCCCAGTGGTCCTGGAATGAAAGAGACTTAAGAGATAGCACCAAGGGGTCAGAATGTAAATCAAAGCCATTGCTTAAACTATGGTCTGGATATTATATTTTAACCAAGTGGTTAGGAGCACTGACACCTTCAACTGAGTAAAAAAAAAAAACAAACAAACAAAAAAGCAAATCTACAAAAATGAACCTGGGGGGTTATTACTAGTAATTTTTATGGAAGAAAAGAAGTTTCACATTGTTTGGACATACGAAAATATGTCGAAGATATGCCAAAGTCAACTTGAATCTCCTTAAGACAAACAGTCTTTGGAGAGAGCCAGCATAAACATTGAAAATGCTTGCAGTTCAGTAGCAAGTTCGCAATCTTTATGGGGGCGAATTACACAAGACTGGTCTGTTTCTAAGTGGACAAATCAAATTTTCTAAAATAAGCATGTTTTACTACTTAAGTGGCCATGCTGCTACCCGCCTTGCAGTTAAAAGATTATATTTATTAGACCTCTAGCCATACTCTGATGTTCACACAAATTTAAGCATTCTGCAAAATCTTCTTTCTTATCGAATAAATAAGAGCAATTTCAGCACAGAATTATCTAATTACTCTCTTTGAAATTAGCCTCCCTACCTGAATTTACAAGGCTTCCTATCAAATTGAGAAATAACTTAAAAAAATATAACCAGAGTGTGTCAAAATTTTAAGCCTTTAATTTTTGGTTCCATACTAGTATTTGTATCTAGCCCACTATACTCGCTTCATAAATGTTTGTTGACTGAACACTCTCCTTATAAAGGTTGCCACATCTCTTGCAGGCTTTTCACATCTTCTACTTGACTTTCCTGGAAGTTTAGGATCCATACAGTAGGATAGCTCCTAGAGTATTTGTTTCTGAATATTTTTATCTGAAATTACATTCAGTAAAATGTACTTCATTATGCTAGAGATTAATTTGTTGTATACCATAGTGAATATCTCTATAGGTAGTTCTACTGTCCTTGAGCATAACAATACGGAATGCACTGTAGCCCTGTTAGATGTATAGAATTTGTCATATTAAATCCTCACGCCCCCAAATGATAAAATTTTTCGAATGCCTAGGCACACTCCTCTTGCTTCAGTATTATTGTACAGTGTACAAAATATATATCAACTGTGGAATCAGATTATTGGAGTTCTGGTTTCAACTTGGCCACTTTCCAGTCTTTAGCAAATTATGTAGCCCTGTTGAGTCTTAATTTCTTATCTAGAAAAATAAAGAAAATGAACCTAATAGTTTTGAGGTTTGCATTACATACACAGGTCATAGTACATATAATATTAGCATGTAGTTCGGTGCCTAGCACAATCAGAGCTAAAAGAAAAATTACTCTCATCTTGAAAGCTCCAAACTCTCCTTGTTTTCCTAGGTTCCTATATTCAGTTAGACCAAGTATAAAAATCCTTAATCTGCAGTATTAATGGCTGCCTTGGAGAACCTATTGCTGTGACTATTTTTCCCCCCAAAATATTTTATTTGTATAAGAAGCATATGGGTGTTATTAAAGCAGTGGAAAATAAAAAAGGAAGAAAAAATTCACTTGTATTCCTACACTGTGAGAAAACCGTGGCTAACGTTTGATTTTTCTTTTAAAAATTTTATACATTTGTACATTATTATTATATTTTAATGTTATATGCTGAATTACATCATTTAGCATAATAATATGAACATTTACTCATTGTTATTAAAGTCTTTTCAATGACCACATCATAATTCTGTGTGATCACAACTTAGTTCAATTAACTGTTCTTTCATTGTTCAGGCTCTTTCTAGTGTTGTGCTATTCTAAATAAGCATGCATATTGTGCATGAAGCTTTTTCAAATTTTTCATGCTATTTTCTTGATAAAAATTCCCCAAATTAGAACCTTTCAACCAAAAAAAAATGTACTTAAATTTTTTTATTCTAAAATATACATAACATAAAATTTGAGTTTTAATCCCTTTTAAATGTCAGTTGAGTTGCATTAGTCATTTACATTCTTTTGGAAACATCACCAACATTAGTCTATATAATTTTTTCATCTTTCCAAACTGAAACTCTGTACCCATTAAATAACAAATCTCTATTCGCTCCTTCCCCAGATCCTGGCAAACACCATTCTACTTTCTGTCTCTGTAAATTTGACTACTCTATGCAGTTCATATAGTAGAATCATACAACAATACAGTCTTTGTGACTGGCTTATTTCACTAAGCATAATGTTCTCAATGTACATTTGTGCTATAACATTTGCAAGAACTTCTTTTTATAAGGTTGAATAATATTCCATTGTATATATATATACACACTACATTTTGTTTATCTATTCATCCACTGTTGGGTATCTAGGTTGTTTCTACCTCTTGGCTGTTGTAAATGATGAAGCTATAAATGTTGGTGTACAAATATCAATTTGAGTCCCCGCTTTCAATTCCTTCCCCAGAAGTAAAATCGTTGGATCATACGGTAGTTCCATGTTTAAGTTTTTGAGGAACTGCCATACTGTTTTCTATAGTGGTGGTACCATTTTACATTTCCACCAGCAATGCACAAGGGCTCCGTTCTTGCCAATGCTTATTTTCTATTTTTTAAAAAGTATAGTCATCCTCTTGAATGTGAAGTGATATTTCATTGTTGTTATTTACATTCCCTAATATATATCTTCTTTAAAGGAATATGTATTTAAGTCCTTTGAGCATTGTTAATCAGGTTGTTTTCTGTTGTTGATTTGTAGGAGTTCTTTATATATTCTGGATATTAACCATTTATCAGATATATGGTTTATAAATATTTTCTCCCATTCGATGGGTTGTCTTTCATTGTTGATAATGTATTGTGATGCACCAAATTTTTAATTTTGATGACCTCCAGTTTAACTACTTGTTTTGTTGCCTGAGCTGTAAGTGTCATATCCAAGAAATCATTGGCAGTGTCATGAAGCTTTCCCCCTACGTTTTCCTCTAAAAGTTTTATAGTTTTAGCTCTTATATGATTAGCTCTTTAACCCACTCTGAGATAACTTTTGTATATTGTGTAAGATAAGGGTCCAGCTTCATTCTTTTGCATGTGGATATTTAGTTTTACCAGCACCATTTGTTGAAAAAACTGTCCCTACCCTACTGTGTGGTCTTGGCACCTTTGTAGGTAATCATTTGATGCGAGGTTTATTTCTAGACATTCCTAGTCTAGTCTAGTCTATATGTTTCTCTTTATTTGATCTACATGCCAGCACCACACTATTTTAATTATTGTAGTATTGTAGTAATTTTTTGAAATCAGAAAGTATGAAGTCTGATTTATTCCAAGTTCTGCTTCTTAGCAATAGTATTTAATTTCATAATAAAAATTTTATTTTCATTCAGTGGGCCTACTTATCACCTTCTCCACAGGCTATCTCTGACTACCCTATTTAACTTAGACTCTCTCCAACTCTATTATTCTCTATTTTGCAAACTGAACACCATAATAGAGAATATCAGGGGACAGTAACTTAGAGGGGATGGTCAGAGGCAGTCTCTTGAGACAACAACATTTTTGTTGAGAGCAGAAGTATGAGAAGGAGCCAAGCAGAGAGAGAGTAGAGGGAAGAGTGTTCTAGAGAAGGAGCCAAGCAGAGAGAGAGTAGAGGGAAGAGTGTTCTAGGCACTGGGAATAGTGTGTGCGAAGCCCTGAGACAGCTAAAAGATTGGTGTATTCAGGGAACCCAAGGAAGACCAGTGTGGATGGGATATAGTGGGCATGGCAGAGATGCGTAAAAGAAGCTGGTAGCTGGCAGTGGTAGCATCAGGCCACTATTAATTTCCTAAGACTGCCATGACAATATACCACAAAATAGGAGGCTTAAAAGAAGAGAAATTTATTCTCTCACAGTTTTGAAGTCTAGGTGTTGGCAGCACTATGCTCCCTTTTTAGCCTCTGGGGAGGATCCTTTCTTGCCTCTTCCTAGCTTCTGGTAGCTCCAGGCATTCTTTCGCTTGTGGTAACATAATTTCCCTCTCAGCCTCCATCTTCACATGGCTGACTTTTCTCTGTGTGTCTCTTTATCTTCAGATGGCAGTTCTCTTGTGTCTCTCTCTTCTTCTTATAAGGACACCAGTCATATTAGATTAAGGGTCCACTCTATTCCAGTAAGACGTTTTAACTAATTATATCTGTAAAGACCCTGTTTCCAAGTAATGTTATGTTCTAAGATACTGGGGGAGAAGACTTCAACATATATTTTGGAAGGACATAATTAAACCCATAACACTGCCTCTACTTTTTTTTTTTTTATTTTACACATATATCTATGTGGTAGGATTTTTTTTTGTAATTTTCAGAATCTTTCTTGTTCTCAAATTCTCTCTTTTCAAAGTAGCTTTTTCCTGTTTTATCAATATAACAATTTCATATTTTGCTGAAGATGTAGATTAGGATTGGTTTTACAATGGATTTTTTTAATTAGGTGGCCATTTGCCTTGATATCTAGTTTGGTTGCCTTCTTTTGAGTTAAAATGTATATTTTTCCATACATTTCGGAGATGTGTGTAATTTCATAAATTGCTTGACATTTATCCCCTGATAACTTGGAACATTAGAATTTTTCTTGTTATTACCTATAAGTTCTTGATATGGACAACAGATTAATGTTTCATCTGTCATATTTTCTGCACAAAACATCCTAGTTTTGGGGGGTGGGAACCTTTAAATATTTATTTTCATAAAATTTTACATAATTTTTTTTGTCTTTAGCATTGAAATTTCTTTCATAAATTTTGAGCATGGAAAGTCTTCCTTTATCAAAAGATCAGATAACTGTCCTCCCCATATTTTCTTCTCGTTATCTATGAGTAAATTATATTTAAATATCTTTAATGCTTATTTTTCCTAATTATTAAAATGATGCATTTCAAATTTATTTCTAAATGTAAAAGAAATGGTTAATGTTTTAAAAAAATTCAGAAAAACTCAATAAAAAAACAATTCTCCATACATCTGTGACTCACAGGTAACTGCCTTTAACATTTGGCTTATTTTTTTCAGGCTTTTCTCCATGCAAATATTCTAGCCATATTAATGTAACTCTCTGTTTAGAATTTTCAGAGCGAATTTTCTTGACATTATTATCCCAGCATGTTATTGAATATACTTTGTAAATATTTTTAAAGGTTGCCAAATGTACCATCATGTGTATATACTTTAATAAAGGAGTCAGAGAGAACTATAGCCCATGGGCCAAGTCTAGCCTACTATTGGTTTTTGTAAAGAAAGTTTTATTAGAACACAGTCACACTTGTTTGTTTACATTTTACGTATAGCTACTTTTATGATACAACAGCAGAGTTGAGAAGTTGTGACAGGAACTGTATAGACCAAAGATCTTAAAATATTTGCTATCTACCCTTAACAGAAAAAGTTTGCCAACCTCTGTTCTTATACACTTAACTATTCCTTAAATTTTGTACTTTAACTAGATTACTTTTTTTTTTTTGCTTTAATATATAACTGGGAATGAAATTTTTGCCTATTTTTTCTTTATCTTGGATTTTCTTAGCCCAGAATTTTGAATATCCTAATATAGTCATTCATTAATTCATTCATTCATTCAACAAAAAATGTATTAAATACCTATTTTATAACTAGTACTGAGTTTGTTTCTTGGAGGACACTTTCAAACAAGATACATATGATTCTTACCTTCATAGAGTTTACAATTTAGAAGAGAAAACAAATATATTAAAACATGTTGAGGATTTTGATGAACTTTTTGATAAACATTGTACAAAACTTATTTAAAAAGATTATCACACATCTGAAAATCCTGGCTTAAACTGGAGCAGTAAAGTAAGGCCTCTGAAAATATGTCGTCGCCTGAAGAATGAAAGTCCATCAGCAGGTTAAAAAGCGGCGTTGGCAGCAGAGCACAGAGTCTTGGGGAGAAGGCACAGGATGTTCGAAGATCCAAAGAGAAAGATTTGGAGTACAAGGACCTTGAAGTCACATGATTTTGGCCGAAGCAGCAGGCGTGAGGGGTAGATACATTTGGAGAGATTGAAGGACCGGGTTTTAAAATATTTTTAAAGACATGGTAACTGTTCTCATTCTAAGAATATAAGAAACTACTGAAGCAGATTTGCATACAACTTTGGCTGGGAAATGGAGAATGTCTTAGAGAGGATGAGGAGTCAATGCAGAGATATCAGTTAGGAGTTCAGGGCAAAGAAGATTGAGCTTATACCAAGGTAGTTATGGTGAGACAGAGAGAAAGGAATGTATTAGAGAGTTATTTTGGAGGTTGGATTGGCAAGATTTTTGTGGTAACTAGTGTTGGAGTTGAGAATGGGGAGGAATCAAGGATGACTACAGGTTTCTGGCTTGTAAAACTGGGTAGACTTTAATGTCATTCACTAAGCTAGGGAGCATTGGAGGAGGAGAAATTTATTGGGAGTGGGGATGGAGGTTAGGATGTTGAGTTTGAGATGGCTAGAAGATGCCTAGATGTAAATGTCAGAAAACAGTTGAGATAGACCAGCCCAGACCTGCGGGCCTGTAACAGGTGAGAGTACAGTGTTGGAGGTACATATTCAGACATCTGTGGCCAACAGATGCTTATGGACATCATGAGAGTTGGTGAGCCTACCTGAGTATAGAGTGTAGGGTGAGCTGAACATGATGGCCTTGGATAAAGGCTCAAGGAATGCTACTATTTTTTGTTGGATAAAGGAAGTAGGGCTGGAAAAGGTAGATTAATAAAGACTGACAATACAATTAGGAATAAATTAAAAGAATGGTATCATAAATCAAAGGAAAGAATTTTAAAAAGACGGACTAGCCAACAGTGACAAATGCTGCTGAGAAGTCATATAAGCAAAGTACTGGAAAAGAGATTGTTGATTTGGTTGAAACAGATGGTCTTTAGTGACATGTATAAAGTTTGTACAGTAGAGTTATGATATAGAAATGATTTGGAGATAGTTGGATTAAGTAGGAGGTGAAGATATGGAACAGCAAGTGTTCATGATTATTTAAGAAGTTTATGAAAGAAGAGAGATAAGCTAGAAGCCCAAGGAAGAGATGGGGCTAAAGAAGGTATATGAAAGTGCTTGCATCAATTAAGGCTAACTAGAAAAAAAATATTATTATTTGTAGTAGAATTTAATCTCTGCAGGGATGTTTTTATTTTTTATTTCTCCTTTTTTTCTTTGCTATCTACTCTCAGCATCTGGAATAGTGCTTGGTACATAGTAGGTGATAATAAATATCCATGGAATGAATAAATAAATGAATGACTGATACATATTTATTAAGATGTATAAATGATATCTCATTATTGCTTTAGTGTGGATGTCTTTTATTTTTTTTTACTAGTAATCTCATGCCTAGAGATCCCTATTAAACTATGAAATTTTCAATAGGAAGATAATGATTTGTTAATCTATCATCTTTTAGAGTTTAGCACTTACTAGGTTCTCAAATGTATTTGTGCAGAATGACTAATTTTCTGCCTTACATATGGGAGAAAGGAAGAGAATTCAAGTAATTTAACCTAGACTCCAAGGGACATTAGGCAGAGAGCTTGTTTTCAGCTCTTAAACTTTAGTTTAAGAAGTATTTTTCCTTTTAAAATAATCCTGTAAGGGGATTAAAATCTGGTGGTATTCACTTGACTATGGCCAGTTCATTCTCAGCATTATGATGTGCCTCCAGTACTGTGGAGTGCCAGCTGATGATAAAGAGAATGCTATGTAATGGTGTCAAGATAATTAAAATGCTGTCCTCGAAGAATTTTATAAAACACAGGAAGAGAGTGACAAGGTAGGATATAAAAAATAGCAACTGAGGACAGTACTGTATCATAGAGGATTAGCTCAGGAAGGAAAGGAACAAAGTTATATGTGACTTGTAAAATACCTAAGGCAGTCACGTTCTTCATGTTGACAAACCATTATCCTAGCTGCATTTCTCAAATTAACAGAAATCAAGCTACAAAGCATTAAAGAGATACAAGTAGCATCTCCAGCAAATAGCCCAGAACTATTTCTTACTGGTTTCTTGAGGGGTATTCTATTTACAATGCAGTACAGATTATTTCAGGGAAAATATTGCTTTAGAACAGAAAGACATATGATTGTTTTGGGCTAAGTGGTCAAGTATCTACATCTGCAAGCTTTGCTAAATAAAAAAAAAAAAAAAAGCCGGGCAAATATCATTGAATATCCGTCTTCCTTTTCTTCTTTACACAAAAGATTTTCTGTTATAGCTCATTTAAGCCTCAGTATAAAATGAACAGTTTCTTTGCAGGAAAAAACAACCTACTCTTTTTGCAAACATAATCACAAACCTGAATTGTAATTGAAATATTTATTTATTTATAGCTTATTTGTGTTCTACATTTGCCTGTGGCCAGGCCTCCGCAGGTAGAGAGTGAAGTGAATCGTTTCACACTTAATTAATGGTGATGAACTGGGTATACTCAGATTGAAACACCTCACATTTCTTCCTTTCTTAGATCTTTGCCTCACCCAATAAATACGCTGTACCTCAGGAGAATTATTAATAATTCAATCTTCGCAACCTATATAGTGAAGACTGATTAAAATATATAGTTACAAATCATTCATTTAATTATAGTTTCTCAGTTTTCAAAGAGAATGTAATGATTATCTTATTAATTTCAATGATCGTTTGATTGTTCTCTATAACTTTGCCAGTAAATTGTCTAGAATGGGCTTGGATGCTTCCAGTGATGGAAATTTCATTACCTTATAAGAAAGCCTATTCTAGTTCTTGACAAGTCTGATCATTTGAAAGTTTTTTCTTATAGTGACTTTAAATCACTTCTCTTGAGCTTATATTTTTTGATTGTTGTTCCAACTGTTGTAGCCATATCAAAACTTTCTCCTCCATAAGACAAGCTATTATATATTTAAAGATACATAACATAATTCACCTACGTACTTTCTTCTCAGGACAAGTATCTGTAAAGTCATTTCTCAGTTGACCTAACTTCAAGATGCTTTAATATCTCAGTTACTTTTTTATCAATATTTTCCTTAAAATGTGGATTCCACGACAGAATTCATTCTCCAGGTATGGTGCGACCAACACAGAAAAGAGCTTTACTATCACTTTTCATGTTTTACGTCCAACGTTAATTTAGCCCACCATTACATTTGTTTTTGATAATCACATCAATTTTCTGATCCATGTTGAATATACTGACAGTTAAACTTTGTCACATAAAGTAATGCCAAGTCATGTCTCTCCCATTCTGTACCTAATTTGTTTATTGGCTATGATGATAGAAACTTACATTTAACCTTATTTAATTTTAACTTGTAAGACCCAGGCCATTTCTCCATTCTTTTAATATATACTCTGATCTTTTTCTCTCATTTAGTCTACTTATCTTTGCCAGCTTCCTGTCGCCTGCAGGTTTGAAGCACAGAACTATATCATCCAATTCATTGATTGATATATTAAACCTCAGCATTTCTTCTAGGTGGGCATCATTTCATTAATCAAACTCTTTGGATAAGGTCATTCAACCAATTTCAAACCTTTAAATATCACACTGCAGTTAAGAGCATGGGTTGAAAAGTCAGAGATCCTAGACATGATTCCCTAACCTAAAGTTTAAAAGGTATAATATTTTAATTACTCTTCATAAATTATTCAATCCTTCAACTTTATGGTTTTCTTACCTTGAAAAGGAAATAACATATCTACTTCTCAGATTCTAGGAAACATTTTAAGTGCAATTGAATATGTTAATTGTTTAGCATAATGCCTGGCACATAGTAAGTACTCAGTTAGGACTGGCTATCTTCATCATTGTGTTATTAATGAAGCACTAGCTGCCATAACAAATGACCGCAGGATTCTAGTGCTGTATAGTAGTCCATTGTGAGCTGTTCTAGTTGGCAGGTGGCTTTCTTTCATGTTGTGATTCAGGGACCCATGCTCATTTCTTCTGGGAACTCATCCATCCTTTAAAATCTCCATGTCTTCTTTATCTAGGTAGAAAAATATAAAAACAGGGTGGAAAAGGCATACCCTCTTTATAACTATCATGACCTAGAAGTAAAAAAATTGTTCAGACTCACATTTCACTGGGGAGAACAACTAATCATATAACCGCACCTAGCTGCAAAGAGAGCTCAGAATGTGGTTCCTTTCTGGGTGGCCACTTCCTTAGTGTTAGCTTGATACTTGGTAAGCGAGAGCACACATTTCTGGTGAACAGTTTACCATCCCTGCCACAGTAACCACCATCACTGTTACTGATATTCCTTCATTAAACCACATGCAGCTCATGCTCCTGTATCTTGTCCAGTAAGATTCTGTCAGCAACTATGGCAAAAGACCTGCCTGAAATTTCACCACATCCTTTCTATATACTAAAAGATTTTGAGGCATCATAAAATTATTATGAAAAAACAGAAAAGAATGTCATAGATAATTCAGGCATACACCTCCTAACATGCTTAGAGTTGTCTTAAATTTCAGCAAGTGATTGAAGGTATCTCATAGCCTAGTTGTACTGATTGACAAAAGTATGATGACTTGGCCAGTGGCATGTAATCTTATACACAGAACTTCTTTGATGTATAGTTAAACAAAAATCTTTTAAATTTAAATTGTTAATTTAAAATAACTTTATAGACCTATTAGTTGCCTTATCTTAGTATATACCTTTTTTTTTTTCACATTTTAGAATATTAAAATACTCCCATGGACATCATTATAACTGTTTATAACCATCAATTGCTTTGTGTGTGTGTGTGTATATATATATATATATATATATATATATATATATATATATACACATTTATAGGATTTAGAATACTCAAATATGTATAAAGGAAAAGCAAAACATTGCCAATAACCCTCAGGGATAATAACAGTTTAAATTTTGGTGTATTTCTAATATTTTTCTCAATCATATAGGAGAATTATTATAATGGCTACATTACATTATTTGGTAAGTATATAAATAGATCATTGTTCTTTCAGGCATTCTCTATTATTGGATCCGTGTCTGTATAATTATTATTGCATGTGCCACAGTACTCTGCGGTGCAGTCTTAGAGAGCTTATTGCTCTTTTAATTTTGCATACTTAGTTACTTTGCACATAAGTTTCTAATTGAGGATACTTATATTTTTAGGTGACATGAAGCTGAGCATAATTAATTGTAAAGCATTGAGCTATTCTAAAGGCATGTGCTCAACATGTTTTTGTCTAGTTCCTGACACCCCCCAAATTATCACCATTTCGATGTAAATATTAACTAAACAGTCCTAGAGAGTGCTATGTTTTGGCCTTTGCTAAGGGGTTGGGAGAACTTAATTTAGAGACCTACAATAAGTTTCCCAGGTCTAGAGAACACACAGAATGGTTTTGTGCAAGTTAAGATGGATTAAAAACCAGGATCAAAGACAGGCCAGATAAGGAAAAAAGTCACAAAGGATTAACATGCAACTGAATAGTACGTTGAGAGAAGACGAGGAGAAGTGAGGCTCATATGTTTGGCCTTGGTGTTGGCACAGAGGAAGTGAGGGAGCTGATGGCTAATAGCCCCATTTGACAGAATTCCCCTCCTTTTTCATTTATTCATTGCCTGGCTACTTCCTTCACACTCAGCAAGACCTTCCCAATCTCAAGACCTAAAGCACACATCCCTGCAATAGGTAGAATTCTAAAAGTGCTCCCCCAAGATCCCTTAACCCTTGGTCACTCAATCAACCACTAACTGAGGTACTGTTTGAAGGGACTTTACAGATGGAACTAAGATTACTAATCATCTGACCTTAGAATAGAGTTTATCTTAGATTATCTTCATGGCCCCAACATAATCACATGAGCCTTTAAAAGCAGCATAAGAAAGCAGAAGGGTAAATCAGGGAGCCTCAACTGGAGAGACGAAGCAGAAGAGGAGCTCAGAGAGATTCAAAGCATGAGAAGGACTCGGCCCACTATTGCTCACTTCAAAGATGGAGGAAGTGGGCCAAGGAAAGCAGGTGGCCTCTAGAAGCTGAGAATGACTCCCAGACTACAATTTACGAGGAAACGGGGACCTAAGTCCTACAACTGCAGGTAACTGAGTTCTGCTGACAACCAGATGAGCTTGGAAACAGATTCTAGAAAACCAGCAAAGCGAGACTGTGCCTCATTTTCTGATTACACAACTGTGAGCTAGTAACGGCATTGTTTTAAGCCACTAAATTTGTGTTAATTTGTTACAGCCAATAATAAAAAACCAGTGCAGTCTCAATCAGATTGAAACACGACTTCCTATGCCAGCCACCCAAACTATTGCCTATATTCCTCTCTCTGTCTAAAATGCTCTTCCTTTTCTTCAAAGTAACCCTTACTCATCCCTTGAAATAACTGCGTCACCTTCTTCAGGAAGCTTTTCCTGACATGATTCGGTATGGTTTAGATGCTCTTTCTCTGTGCTGCCTTAGTAACCTGTGCATACTTTTATCATTGAACTTATACACTAGTAATTATTGATTTACTTCTCTATGTTCCTCTTAAAAGGGGCTTAAATAAATCTTTTGATAAGGGTTTATATCTTGTTTAACTTTGCATGTACAGTGCCTGACACTTGTAGTCATGAAAAACATGATTGCTGAAACAATGATTGAGTGAACAATGGTTCTCAGGCTGTAATCGATGAACTGAACCATATGTTCAATTAGAAAAATTGGGTAATGATTATTTTTGCCAATTTTACCGAAGGGTACAGGAAGTAAAATTTTCTGCTTTTGAGTTTGATTTTACAAATTATGTTTTGGACTTTTTATCTCTTGCTTATCTTCTAGAAAGAGCTAGTTCATAAAACTCAAGAGAAAAATACATTATTAACCATTTTAAAACAGTAAAAGGCACAGGTGCTTAAAAAAAAGTATTTTTTCATGAGTTTATGTTTATGATTTTGAGTTTCTATTGTATACATCTAACTTAGTCCTATATTACTAGTTGGCAAAATTATTTCTACTTTACATGATACATGTATTTTATATTGTATTTCATCATGTGCTATAAGTGGCACACTGACTTCCTTGCTCTTTATTCCCTGAATCAGGGAGAGGGTTGCTCTAGGAAATCATGGATTTGGAGTTGCTTGTTTAATAGTTTGCCCACTGTTTAACATAATGCATAGCAAAAAAGAATCAGGTTAATATTGGAGATAAAGCAGTTCATTAGATCGCTTGCTCATTTTCAGAGCTACCTAATATATATACACATAAGCTCTTACTTTCTTATATTGTTATTATTATTTCTGCCTTCACTCACATGCCACCTACTACCCATTCTAACACAAAGCTGCACTTTTAAAACAGGTCACCAGACTGTTCTGCAGCAATCTGAGACCAAGGGAAAAAAAAAAAAGGAGACAGAAGCTCCTAGGGGCATTTTAGCAGGCAGAATGCAGAATGATCAGCAGATGATTTGATTAGAATCCTTGCCAAAACCTCCACTTTTGTGAAAAGGGCCTTTGGGAGTCGTGATAATGAGGTGTGGTTAGGGTTTTGACATCTGTTCTTGCAGATATTATGGGAAGTCCTCACCCTTCCAGTACCGACACCGACTGCTGAGTCAAGGAACCCCTGTTGACTTGCCTTCCCACCAAACCCTATGCCTCAATGAAAGCGATCAGAGCATTTTATCTTCCAGAGACCTAGGATTGGCAAACCAAGAAAAGTTAGTCTAGAGAGAACAGTATCCTTCACTTTACATCTTGTTTGTTTAATTGATAGCCAACTTTGCAAATTCTCTCAGAGCTGTTAAATCCTTGGGGAAAGACACAGAGAAGGAGGGATGATGTTTGCTTACCGCCAAACATCCCCATATGTTGTGTCACACTTACCCAGTTTTCCTATGAAACGGGGTAGGTGAAAATGAGAATAATTTACTATCATAATAGCCTATTTTTGTAAGGAACATATGTTTAAAAAAATCTAGTAATATTCAGAAGTCTGCTGAGTTTAACATAATTTTGATTAACTGTTGCATATCTAGGAAGACTCATTTTATAGTCCCTGATAGAAGGGCTACCTTAGCATCCTTCACTTTATAACGATTTCACGGAAGAAAGCCAAAAGAAACAAAAGTTATAAATGTATAAAAAATGTTAAATAATAATAATGGCATAGTTACTCTGTGTGAGTGTTCCCAATACTTTTGGAAACACATTAAAAATATTACAGTTCATGAGACTACAGCTTGGTCATAGTTCTCCAGTGGACTGAAGGAGTCACCCTAGCTTTAAGAATGCCTACTCCTTGAAAGTGATTTGAATAGTGCAAGAACCTGGAAGAATGCATAAAATCATCTTAAAATAAACCATCAGTACTTTCATATTTAGGCACCCTCCTTATTTAATTTTCAAAGCAGTCAAATTTTCTAGTACATATCAGTTTCTTGTACAGATGGATTCTCACTAGGGAAGCTTATTAAGACTATTTAATATATATGTGCTTTTTAATTGTAGCCAGACTTTCATATTTGCATACTTATTTCCCCCATATGAGTCTAATCCAGGTGAACAGAGGTAAATAGGAAGAAAAGGGCCTCGTGTTTGTTAATATTTTCATGTGTTCTTTTGATCTCTACATTTGTCAAAGCAGAATTTTAATTTTTCTATTTTTTAAAGTATATTATTTTATGTCATATCCTATATGAGTAGTTTTTTTTCTCCTATAAAAATAGTTTTGACTATGTGTAGTTTCTCATATTATGCCCTTTAGAACTAATCTTGTTAGCCTGATATTCATTTGTCGATTTAATCATTTATCAAATATTCGATAGTCCCTGGAGAATAAGGGCCATATGTTTGTAATGCTTGGCACTCATTAATGGTTTTTTGAATTAATACTACGTTCCAAAGAAAGTGTGGGGCATTTCGGATTAGATACAATAGGATCTCTAACCTGGAGGAACACATAGTCTAATGAGGAAAATAGGTTTGTTGCATTTGTGCTAGGTCTTGAGTCATAAATAGAATTAAACAAAGAAGTGGGCAGCTTCTCAGGCAAAGCACTGCTACCCTTCATTTTTAAAATTTTAATTTAATTTTTTATTAAAATTATTGAGGTGACATCGGCTAATAAAATCATCATATAGGTTTCACGTGTACAATTCAGTCATATGTATATTTATTGTGTGTTCACCACCCAAAGTTAAATTCCTTTCTGTCACCATATATTTGACCCCCTGTACTCTTATCTACCTTCCTCTTTCCCTTTTTTCCCTCTGGTAACCACTAATCCACTGTCCGTGTTCACGATTCTCTGTCATGTTCGTTTGTTGCTGTCAGTTTTATATCCCACGTATGAGTGAAATCATATGGTTCTTGACTTTTTCCATCCGACTTATCTTACTTAGCATGATATTCTGAAGGTCCATTACGTTGTCTCAAGTGGCAGTATTTCATCTTTTCTTATGGCTGAGTAATATTCCATTGTATATATGTACCACATATTCTTTATCTAATCATCTATTGAAGGGTACTTCAGTTGTTTCTGTGTCTTGCTCATCGTGAATAACGCTGCTATGAACATCGGGATGCACATATCTTTGTGGATAAATGTTTTCAAGTTTTTTGGGGTAAATACCCAGAAGAGGGATTGCTGGGTCATATTATAATTTTATTCTTAATTTTTTGAGGAACCTCCACACTCTTTTCCATAGTGCTTGTACCAATTTACATTCCCGCCAGCAGTGTATAAGGGAAAAAGAAGAAAGGACACGAATAAATGATCGGAAATTAGAAGTTATGACAGATAACACTGAAATACAAAGGATCATACAAGAAGACTATGAAAGATTATACATCATCAAATTCAAAGACCTGGAAGAAATGAACAATTTCTTAGATATATACAACCTTCCTAGACTTAATCTGTTGCCCTTATTTGACCATCGACATCTTTAGGGGGGTTGGCTGCTTCATGCAAGGGGTATAGTATACAAGTATTATGCAGAGAGACCCTCTTTAAGATCCTGACTCATATGGAGCTCTAACCAATGATTTACTTAGTATCGATTGGTCTATTCACTGGGCCTAAGGAAGAATCAATATAGCTAACTTTTATTTCAAGAGGCAGCTGATAAAATTAAATCGTTTATGTGAAGCTGAGAATGGCTTAAGAGATGGAGTAAAAGTATCCAACCTGGTATATAGGGAGAGAAGATGCACATAGAGCCTCTTCCAGCACATATTTGAAAGGGGACTATGCAATTGAGTAAATGGTTGGAGACACATTATAAGGCAGGAAGGCATATAGCCAGGCCTTAAAGATCATGTACTTATATCTCCATGTCTGATTTTTCTTATTCCTGATTTGGGCTCCTCTTTTAGGCCTGCAGTTCTGTTTTCTCTTTCAATGACTTTGGTTGTCTTTGACTTTGCTTTTCTGCTTATTCTTTGCTGCTAATCCTGAATTATCTTTCCTTATTGTTTTTCTGGTCCCAGATTCACTCTTATGCCATCTTATTGCTTAACTGATTCAAGGACCCTCTTGACTTGGTAAAGAGAATCTGGGAGTATTGGCAGATGATCATGGCAGATGATCACTCAGCGGTAACTATGCCAGTCCTGGGGACCAGAGGGCAAGGAACTCCTCATCAGGCTTGACCAATTACTCCTTGACTCTTGTCTTTAGAGGTCAGTGGATAAATAGAGGAGACCAGTAGACTTCAGTGACAAGCCTCCTTGTTCCTACTGCTTTCCGTTTTGTACAAACCATCTCCACTTGCTTTGCATTTTGCCCAAGTGTCACCTTCTCAGCAAAACCTATCCTTACCAATTCATGTACCATTACAACCATTTCCATCTTCTGCCACTGTCTCCCCCTTGCACTCCCGTCTATCTTACCATGCTCATTTTCCCATGTCACTCATCACCTTATAACGTATTATGTCACTTAAATATTTAAGTTTATTGTTTACATTTTCTCCCATTAGAATGTAAATACCATGATTTTTGTTTGTTTTCACTGATATGGCCCATGAATCTAGAATAGTACTTTAGCAAATAGATGCCTTACCAAATGTTTATTGAATAAATGAGTGAGTGACTTCCATGTGCACATCATTGCCATAATTAGGAAAGTATTATTTTGCATTCTTAATACTTATGTCAAATATCTATTTGCTGGTAATCTTTCTTTCAATCAACAGTTATTGCAGAAAATGAAATTTCTCTGTAAAGTATGAAAGGATTAGTTGTTACTGTGAAAATTTATAAAGATTTGTGAGAATGGCTTTGATAAGGTACATATGCTAAAAGAATGTTAGATTTGCTTCTGTACAATAATGTGCTGCTCTGGGAAGTAGAGGTATTTACCTTAGGATCATGTTATCATGAACATGAATTTTATTAATTAAATTGTAATGTACAGAAGAATATGACAGCACATTATACCTGAAAGAAAAAATAAAATATTGTATTGCTACTCCTCCAGAACAACAAATATAACTCAGTAACCAGCAATGCTTAAAGGTCTTTTGTGTAAAAGAGAAAGGGAAAAAAGGTTCAGAAACCTTAGTAGACAAAGAAAAACAATAACGTATTGCTATTTGGGGGCCCTGACGGAACTTAGAAATGTTGTCAAAATTAACTTATCGGCATCCAGAAGTGATTTTAGAAAAATTAGATTTATTTTATAAATAAAAATCCAGAGTTTAAATTATTGCTTCTAAATTCTTGGAAATTATGTGCTAGATAAGATGGCTGAAAACGTAAAATTCTGGGGCTACTTGTTTTTTAAATTTTTCTTAAATTAAATTTATTGGGGTGACATTGGTTGATAAAATTAAATAAGTTTCAAGTGTACAGCTCAATAATACATCATCTGTATATTGCATTGTGTTTTCACCACCCAAAATCAAATCTCCTTCCATCACCATATATTTGACCCCTTTTATTCTTATCTGTCTCTCCCTCTTCCCTCCTTGCCCTGTGGTAACCATAAACTGTTGTCTGTGTCTATGGGTTTTTTTGTTTGTTTGTTTCTCTTGTTTGTTTGTTGCTTTCAGTTTTATATCCCTCATATAAGTGAAATCATATGGGTCTCAACTTTTTCTGTCGGACTTATTTTGCTTAGCACAATAATCTCGAGATCCATCCATGTTGTTGCAAATGGCAATATTTCATCTTTTCTAATGGCTGAATAATATTCCATTGTATATATGTACCAAATATTCCTTATCTAATCACCTATTGAAGAACACTTTAGCTATTTCTATGTCTTGGTCACCATGAATCATGCTGCAGTGAACATAGTGGTACATATATCTTTATGGATAAATATTTTCAAATTTGGGGGATAAATACCCAGAAGAGGGATTGCTTGGTCATATTATAATTCTATTCTTAATTTTTTGAGAGACCTCCATACTGTTTTCTATAGTGGCTGTATCAGTTTACATTTCCACCAGCAATGCATGGGGCTACCTGTTTTTAGTGAAGAGCATCAAGCATTACTTTTTTTAATAGAAGGTTCACAGGGCTTATGCTGAAAGCTGATTAAATTGCTCAACTAAGCAAACATGTATGGCACACAGGACCAACTGTAGACCAAGAATTCAGCCATATCAGCTGTGCACACAGTGAAACTATAGAAACATACATCTAGGGAAAGTAATAACAATGAAAATGGCCACTCAGAGAATTTAATAAAATGTGCAGCTCACTTTCATGAAACCCTAATAGTTTAAAAATGTAGCATCCAAAACTCTAAGATTTTGGAAAAAGCAACTTTGGATTTGGGGAGTGGTTGTTACTTTTACATGAAATATTCTTATTGAAAAAATATTATCACTTTAAATCATGGATCTCAGTGAAAGATGTGTAACAAATCATTTGTAGAACTTTGGGGAAAATACCAAGCCCCGAGTTCTACTTTGGATAAATGGGATCCCAATACCCGGGAGTGATGATTAGCAGCTGTCATGGGAACATTATTCAGGTGCTAAATTAGAACCCATTGCTGGCTTCTAATCACTACAGAAAGAGAATCCCTTTATCTAGAGTCTAGATAAATGTCTAGAAAAATATCTAGATAAATGAAGGGACTATATGGAATAAGAAAGAGATAAGTAATTACATGGTTAAATTATGTAGTTAAACACTCCTCGGATTTACAACTCTTTATTCACAATTCTGAAATCTCAAAATCTTTGAAAACAAAGAGAGAAAAATTCCATACCAATTCACTCAGTGGCAAAATCTGCCCTGCCCTCATTCAGTTTTTCGCAAAACCAGGTCTGGACTACCACAAGGCTCTTCATGCTCTTTATTTATCCCAAGTGTGATGAGTCATGTTTTTTGTTACAGAAGCAAGAATATATTTTATTATGGAGGTATACCTGATAAATCGTATGTGTACCATGCTGCCCATCTAGAATCTGAATTCTAATCCCAAAATATATCTGTCCTAATAACTTTTGGGTAAGACATGGTAGACTTGTCATAATGGCTTCCGTTGACATTTAGTTCAGTCCTACAGCAAACTGATTTGCGTATTTTCTACTGGCAGGTTCTAAACTCACTGAGGGCTGGGATTCCAATATGCTCACCTTGTATAATAGTAACTCTACATATTGGACTATTGGAAATAGTATCCTCCTCTGGCCTGTATTAGTCAGGGTTCACCAGAGAAACAGAACCAATAGGATGTATATAGAGATATATATAAGAGGTGATTTATTCTAGGAATTGGCTCACACTATTATGGAGGCTGAGAAGTCCTATAATCCATTGTCTACAAACTAGAGAACCGGGAAAGCTATGGTATAATTTAGTCTGATTCCAAAGACCTAAGAACTGTGTGGATAGGGGGAAAGGATGGTCACTGGTTTGAGTCTGAGTCTGAAAGCCTGAAAATGGGGGCAGGGCAATGGTGTAAATACCATTTCAAGTGCACAGGCCTGAGAAGCAGAAGTTCTCATGTCCAAGGACAGGGGAATATGGATATTCCAGCTCAAGCAAAAACAGCAAATTTGCCCTTCCTCTGCCTTTTTGTTCTATTCAGGACCTCCACAGATTAAAGGATGCCCCCCAATCCTAAGGCAATCTGCTTTACTCAGTTCACCAATTCAAATGTTTATCTTTTCTGAAATACCCTCACAGAAACACTAATAAATAATGTTTCATTGGCTCTTTAGGCATCCCTTAGTCCAGTCAAGTTGACACATAAAATTAACCATTACAAGGCCACACAACAATCCCGGGAGGGATGCAGGGCATACCATCCCCATCATAAGGATGACCAACCTGAGGCAAGTCAGTGAACTATCACAGTGCTCAGTAGAGAGCCACAGTTAGTGCTCAGTGAGCATTTAGTAAATTGAATATTGTTTTAAATTAAGTGGAACTAGCAACCTAATTTTTTTTCTTATAGGTAAAGGAATATATCAGTGTGTGGTGGTCAAAAATCCTTTAAAACCGGAAAATATTTAATAAATACTTATCAAATATATAAACATTTTCCAAATCCCATGATCGAACATAAGAATCAAGGGATGCACATTTTATTGATAATCAGAGTCAGCTTTAAGCATAAGGTATAGGTAAGATTGCTACTAGATTATGATTCTAAAACATTTCTTCCTAATTTTTCAGATTTAACACAGCAATCACCCTCATTTTTTATAAACTTTCCTCAAATAACAAATACTCACTCTTAGAGGAGAGTAATGTAGGAAGTAGATTTGGGAGAAAAGGGCGCAGTGTGATCACATGTCAACCTCTTCCCTTTCCAGCGGTAGAGTCTTCAGTAGCAGAGTCGCTGGCCCACACACAGCACACAAAGTCCTCTGCACCCCAAGCTTGGCCCTGTGCTTCCTTCTCTGGCTGCCGTGTCTTTGAGGACGTACTGAATTCCCAGTGTTTTCATTATTATCATAAGAGAATTGTCATTTTTCAAATTCAAGTGTAAGTGAGGGAAGAGGATTAAGAATAAAATGTCTAGTTTGGCTGCAGTAGTAAATTGCTCTGTGCGAGCCACGAAACTTCTCTGTGTCTGCTTCTCTGTTTGTTAAATGAAGATTGTCAAACTTGTCCAACACCAGGTGGCTGTGGGTACATAATAGCTGATGTTTTCAAGAGTGCTTTGAAAATTATTGTATATTTAATGTAAGTGAAGTACTGGTTGAATGCATTAAGTGAATGAAATATGTTTTCATACAAAAAATTCTAAAAATAGATGATAAATTATTCATTGGAGTAAAACATCATTAATATTAATGAAGTAGACACATAGTACATTAGTTAAGAACTTTGACTTTGGAGTTGGGCATGTCTGCATCCTGGCTCTGACACACTGTGACCTTGGACCAGTTATCAGTCCCTTCCAAGCTGCATGTTTTTTGTTCTATAAAACCAGGAGCATTGTAACACTTAGGTTGTGGAGAAAATGCATGTTTATTTGTTGTCAATAAACATATGTTAAGCTCCCAGAGATATGAAGTAATACTTGATTAGCCTTTTCTCTGCTTCAGATTAATTAAAGATAGAATGGAGGTAAGTGTGGGGAGGAGAAGCATTTCTCAAGTGTAAACAGCTTCTGTGCTTATAGACTTAAAGACAAAACAGAGAATCTATGGTTTATTTGGCTATGCTACTTTGAAAATTATTGAATATCATTATTCTTTCTAGAATCAATTCACTCTAGACATTATGACTTTCTAGGATTAGTGATGAAAACTTGAATTCTTTGTTAAAATATCGGGTTCTATACCTTGCTAAAGTGAGAGTGATAGAAAAGATGTGGAAAATTGAATTGTTGTTGGAAATATGGTGAACTAGATGCCAGGGGAAAGCAACAACAGCCACCACCTCCAAATAAAAAAACACCTTGGAGATATAAATAATTTTTAAAAGCAAACAAACATAATAAAAAGTACAATCTTTTCAAAACCATAGTCTTTTTTTTCTTTTAAGGAAAGTAAAGGATGTCCTTTGAGATCAAAAATAAAACGTGACTCAAACCCAGATAGGTGAGGAAAGGGACAGTGACTGGTCTAAGGATATCTACTGATCGTCAGTGACTTGAAGCTCTTTTTTTTATGCTTATGTGAGGGGGAGGAGACAAAACCGAGGGCCCAGATAAGATATGTCGTCAATTAGGAACAGTCAACATAAAGCCAGGAACCCTGAAAAGCTATACTCTCGGTGAGGCTGTTGCTAGGAAAAAATTGCCCCAAATAGGGAGGCACATTAGAAACTTGGCCGTCTTATGGGTTCTGGAGAGGAAAGAAAATGAAGTCTCCTCTGAGAAGTCAGTAACCATAAGCTATTCCTCAAGTGGGCGGATGGCCTAAATTCTCACCACCTGCAGGTTTTAAAAAACTCTACACTAAGAATTTATTTTAAGGTGATACCAGAGTAGATGTTTTCTTCTTCAGAGAACCAAGCATAAATTCTCTGTAGAGGAACACATTAGCAAATCAGTTCTTAAAATGCCTCCGCATAAAATGCCAATAAACTTGACTGAATAATCAAAAATTAAAAAGCATATAAGGAAACAAATATCTTGACTAATAGCAGTAAATACAACAGCAGAATTAGATCCACAAAGATATCAGTTTTTAGAGTTATTTATGTAGAACATAAAACATCTTCAAAATATATTTAAAAAAATAAAGAGGGAATTGAAAATGTAAGTGAAGAATGAAAGACTGGGTCATTTGAAAATGACCCAAATAGAACTTTTAGGAATAAAAATATATAATGATTGAAATGAAAATTTTAGTCATTGGGTGAAAGAGCATATTAGACAAGGATAATTAGTAAAGTATAAAATACATCTGAAATATATTTTTCCAAAATGATGTACAAAGAAATAGAAATATCTAAAAGAAAGTAAGAGACATGAAGTGAGTTCTAATGTGCATCTAATTGAAGTTCAAAAAGTGAAAATAAAGAGGATAGGAGATTAGCAAATTTAGGGGGGTAAAGGAGAAGACTTAGAATTTTCCCTAATGATCAAAATGCATGAATCTTCATCTTCCAAAATCACAATAAATTCAAAACAAGAAAAAAATCCCATACCTAGACAGATGAAAGTAAAACTACACATCATTAAAAGAAAAAAATAACCTTAAACCTAACAAGAGTACAAGGCAATTTGTAAAGAAATGATAGATGATTTCTACCTAGCAACAATGGAGGCCAGGAGAATATCTTCCATGTGCTAAAAAATGGACGTAAGGAAATAAAGTTAAGAGCAGAAATTAATATAATAAAAATAAAGGTACTATAGACAGGATTAAAATATTCAAACTTTCATGAGATTGATCAAGGGTAAAGGGAAAAGCTCAAAATAAACAATATAAAAATGAGAAAGAAATTATCAATAGAGATAGAATGGAGATAAAAGATATAACTATATTCTTCATTCTAAACGAAGCTCAGAAAAATAAGGTTGAGCAAAAAAAAAGCCAGATGTTGGTAAATCATACTGTATTATTGTTTAATTATTAATATATTATCTATATATAAAACTAAGCAATATTTTATTATGTTTATGGTTACATCCAGATTGAGTAAAAACACAAATAAAAACGTGGAAATGGAAATTATAAATACAGGATTTAGAACTGGGGAGACAGACAGGCTAATTTGACTGGAGACAAGTACACAGAGGGCTTAAAGACCTTTGATTTTGTTGTATTTTTTAAGGCAGGTAGTGGACACATGCTCTACTATTTATTTTTATTCTTTATGTGTTATTTATATGTTATATATGCCCTTTAATATATGTAAAAATTTTAAGACTTTCAATGAAAGTCTTAAATTTGTAGCTACATCTTATGTATTAACAGAACAACAGAAAAGCTTAATTAAAGCACACTTACTATGCTTAATTTTTAAAATATGCCCTAAAACCAACATTTTACTTGCATATGAAATGTAAATATTTGGTTTTATTTTTAGGCAGTAAATACTGATAAGTAAGATTTCTTATTGCGAAGATATACATTTAAGTTTTGCTTTCAAATTTCTAAGCTTGCTATCATGTCTATAGCGTTATAATTATATCTGCCTTCAGGCAACAGTAGAACATAGAAATAATGCTTGCTTTCACTGATAAACCATGTTACTTGGTGGTTGCCTTAGTTCGTAATCTCTCAAATTCTGAAAATTTTGTCTATGTCAGATGAATGATTATCTTCATTTTCTTGGACATACTATTTACTCACAGTAAATAGGCCAACCCAGTTGAACTTTTTACCCCACCGGCCTGTAGCTTTGAATTTGTCACCTTTATAGAGTTAGTTGAAATTTTGATAAATGATATTATACAAGCAATATGGCAGACTACACTGTAGTCTGGGCCTTGGAGACTGAGCCAACTCCTTTGGCTCTCTCATTAGCGTTACTGTGTATTAGGCATTTCATTCAGGAAACTGGAATGCTGGGATCCTTAAAATGAGATGGACTTTCTCTTTGAGGAGATGTTTGCTTTCTCTGTGTTCCAAGGGCCATCAGTGAATAATGGTTCTCACAATCACATTTCTAAAAATATCCTTTATTTTTCACAAAGCCATCATATTATATTTTGTATAATTAATTTACCTAGTAACAATCACTATGTTAGCAAAACAGAAAAGATATAAATATGAAAGCTACTCATTCTCTCAAGCAGAAAAACAAAAATAAATGCTCAATCATGTAATATTGGGCTACTGTCATTTCATAATTTAGCCACTCATAAGGAATGGCGCGTCAGAAGATGGTGTAAATATTTTACTACTGGCTTTTTGCCCAGCAAAATCAGTGATAACTCTTATTCTTTCCATTCATTCTAAATTATAATTCAATGTGGTAGAAAGCAAATTGTACTGGGGCACATCGTATTTATTTTGCACTTGTTAACACACTATTTGAAACTCTGCAGACTTTGCTTAGGAAAGTACTTTTTGATTGTGTATATTTCTGTATTCAGGTATCTTTTCTGAATGTTCTGAGACATGCTCAATTTCCTTACTTAATAATAAAACAGTCTATGACTCATTGTAAATCAGTAGGGATCCAGCAATAAGGTGCAATACATCATGAAAGCAGTGCAGGCTATCATTGGAGATAATAAGCAGGTGCATTAATATTCATGCTGTGTGAAATCCTGGTTGTGCTTCTAAAAAGCTATAGAATACATTCCAAGTTTTATGTTCAACAGTAGATATTTGCTAGTGATTTTCAGATAGTTCTTACAGCAATTCATTCAAGGCATCACTAGATAATTTAGAAAACTTTCATCCATGGTTTCCATTTACTTAATTATACACTCAGCTAATGTTCCTCAGTGAGTATGCATAATCCTTTCTGGTTGGATCTTGGGTCTTTCTTTGTCTCAGCTGGAAGTGCTGTTGTATAAGACTGATTGTATATGCACATCTGTGTATGTGGTATGGTGTGTTTGGTGGGAGTTGGAGACAGCAACAGGGGAAAAACTACATGCATTGCCCTGTATAGTATGGTATTTCCCTACTGTCAAAGAAATGCAATTTAGACTTCGTTTCCACATAGATGACCTAAGAGGGAAGATAAGGAGACACTGTTATGCTATAGTGAATGGAAACGTACCAACAAAATAGGACCACCATAGAAGGATGCCCAGGCTGGGCACTGTCCAACTCCAGAGGCCACCATGCTCCGCCCTATCATTTCTTTACAAATTGCACATGAAATTATACTACTTTTCATTCTTTAAAATAAAAATGTGATTAATATGTGTCCTTATTTAAATAAATTTACAATAATGCAAATATATTGTGCACATGGATAAC